>NW_019101246.1:911660-1182341 GCF_001856785.1 Myzus persicae | reverse complement strand
TTTTTTTTTTTTTGGAACTATCAGGAAAAAATATAATTTTGATCGTTATTTTACTGCTGTGTATGTATATATATATAGGTACTACACCGTGTTGGCATATTGCCTAGTGAAAAAATCGTGAAATTACTTTTGCGTACAATTTGCAAAGTCATTGCAACTCCAACAGTTTGTATACATACACCTATATAATAATATGTGTTTTGTTATACAGACTGCAGCTTGTAATAGTAGTTCGTTAAAATCTTATTATATCGCGAGTGTACCTGTGGCTTCATTGTATATTACATTTTGTACCGGAATTAAAACGAGTAGGCGATTAACGGGCATAGGTTTCATTATTTAGTGTTCCTTGACTTAATACGCGTTTATAGGTTGTAGAATATGGATAAAGCTTTAGAATGACTCAAGGCCGACTTATTTAGCCATGTCTACACTTACTTGCGGAGAAATTCAGTATTAGATATTATATAGCTATATAGTATAAGAGCATCGGTTCTTGAATAAATCATTAAAAGTCTACCGAAACAATACTTTTGTTACCTACTATATTATCATCAAAATTACTTATATCGATTAATAAATTGCATATTGTAAGAAATTCAAAATTTATACATTTCAATGGACTGATTAAAAAATTAGAACTATAATTCGGTACTATTTTGTAATTGTTTTAATGAACCAGCTATTACTAATATAGTTGTCTTGAAAATGTTATGTACTACTATAATATACTTTCCATTTGTTGTGTAATACAATATTTTATTCAAAATTGTACTTCAAGAGAACAAATATTTAAAATAACCATGTAATTACACTATAAATTTAATTTCATCAAATGTTTTCCTTTTTGTTAAATTATTGGTTTTTAATACTTATTTTTTTTTTGCCTCTGCTGACATCTGGTTTAATTTTATAATGCAAAAGTCAGTACATACGATATACTTATTTAAAAGGGAATATGAATATCAGATCGATATTAAATAAATTTATTATTTTCAATATTAAATTTCACAACAATAGTATCTATAATATAGGTATCGATATTATCATAATTCATAGTAATATGCAATCCTAATAATGAACAAATCGGATAGAATAATATTTTGTCGTAGCTTTAGTACACTATACATAAATATTTATAACATAGGTTACATTTCATAAAATGGGTGTACACAACTACATAATATCTATGTATATATTTCTACATGTATACCTATGTGTGGTAGGTAGGTATGTACTTTTATACATGCGTGATGCATATTGTGTATACCTATTCATTTTATACTTTAATATCAAAAATATAATTTGTGGTGGATTATAAATGTGTCATAGGAATCATAATATGTTTTCCCTACAAACGTTGTAAAAATAATTGCACCACATAAAGTTTATAGCGTATACCTACACACGTCGTTAAAGTCTCGAACACAAATACACGACGAGTTGTTTCGAAGTGTCTACATTTATTAGCTCCTAGAATTATCCACTCACTGTTCCATTTAAAAGGTGACATATTTTTAAGGCTTAACGAAATTGTAGAAATCGTAATACGTTCATTATAAGTATAGGAAACGAAAGTGCATTCGTTTGGTCGAACTTGTTGCAACTGCAGTTTCCAGAATAGGTATCGAATCGCGACTGAACCAGACTTTTGATAACTTTTTAGTAAGTATAAAATATTTGTCCTACTGTAGATGTAGTATATTATAATAAAATGTATAAATAAGCGACATTGATAGAATTGTTTTTTAACTAATTTAAGTACTTGAGATTGTTTAACTTGGGCTTAGAAACAACACGTATATTTTCAATATATTTATACGTTGTAGAAGATGAGCTGCTGTGCAGATTGTTGTACCCAACAACGAGAACGTTTTTAATTAGGTATTGCTTTTAGATAATTATTATAAACTAGATAGTTTATATTTATTTTAATGTTATATTATGTAATTACAATTTATTATTGATTTTTAATTATTATCAATGACTCAATCTCGTATTCGTAATAAAATGTTTACAACCATAATTATTGTGTACCTTAATCATAAAATATAATTGCGAATAGCAATACAAAAAACTTCGTTCAATCTGTGTAGATTTTAGAATAATATATATATATATATATTTATTTAATTACTATACTACGTTTATTACCTTGGCATTTACTAGTACCTATATGAAATTAATAAATTTTCATCATGTTGGTTTATAAATTCATTATTTATTTCAAGAACAAAATAATAGTTCGACAGTACCTCTATATGTTATTTGGTCGATAATTCATAATATTAATTACTTTTAAACAAATGAAATTGATAAATTCTTCATATTAAAGCAGTTTATAATAATTATTGAGTATCATTTATTAATCATTATAATAAACAAGTATACGTGACACTTTCAATCAAATAGTAAATACAGATAGGTACTACATTTTTATTTTAACCTCAATTTGTACTGCAAAATAAATAAATTACAATCATCTCAGTGCAATCACGCCAATGCCAAATCAATAGAATTGAAGCTCCCGTGAGGTTTTTTAAGAATGTTTAATAGGTACTACTTATTATAATATATAACAACAACTAACAAATAAATGCGTGTTAAAACAAATAGGATATAAACAATTTTTTTCGATAATATTTAACTTTTCTACTACACATAGGTCAGGTTTTAGATGAATATGTGTATGTACTTACCTTACCTTTTAAAAACTGAATTTAAACCTGCAGTGTTTAATTTATGAAATATTATAATATGTCTGGTGGTACTACTAAAATCAAAAGTTGTTTTTAAACTAAACACGTGATATATGAAGTTTTTTATTGATATCAAATTCAATAGATTTATCATTAGATGATTGAATAATGGATTCTACTGAGTTTCTGTTTGTTGACGATTCTTTGTGTATTTTAACAACTTCATGCACCAGTTTGAAATTATTACAACCATTAGAAAATATAATAGCAGATGAATCAAATGCAATGCAAAATGGACAGTTGAAATCTTTGAGTTCATTATTAACACAGATAACTCCCTTCGTGAAATTTTTTTGTTATCTAGTGTCTTTCCAAAATAAAGATATAATATGTATAGTTGAATATTACTGAAAAATGATGGCTGTTATTTGACAAAGTTTATTTATTGAAAGATGTCAAAATGTTTGTAAAGTTTAAATATTTCATCATAATATGATAAATAACACTTAAGAGTCTAGAGTCTAGAATTCTAGATAATTAATATCCTTAAATCTAAGTTCAATTATTTTAATGATAACATAGATCTAACTACCCAACTATAAATACCACAGTAAACACTTAATTATTTCATTAATGTTAACTATTAACTTTAATCCAATTAATATTTTTTTTGTTTATAACACAGTTTTGTTATTTTTAAGCAGTGATTGAATTAGAAATAAACTAGAAGGGAATGCAAAAGTATAAAAATGAATTTTTTTTTCAACTTCTTTTTCAAATTTTTTTCAATTTTTTTTTTTTTTATCTAAGATAAAAATGTTTTAATAAATATATAAAATCAACAAAAATCAATATTTTAAGTCAGAAACGACAGAATCGTCTATATAATTTGAACCTCCAATGCTCTTACAAGAATTCACAATTTTGACGACTTTCGTAAATATTCTACCTTCAAATACTCAGAAAAAATTAATGTCTGTTATTTCTCCTGCTATTCTTAATTTATTCCAGTAAGAATAATTTATAAGGAACCTTGTACCTGTTACCTTTTTAAAATTATAAACATTTTAACTAACAGTTATTGAAAAAAAAATATTCATTTTTTGTGAGATGAAAACTATACATGTATATTATATAATGTGTGAACTATCTTAGGGGTTGAAAAAAATAAGCTATAAACACCTTTCAACTATTAATTTTTAATTATTTTAATAGACATAGTCATGTATAATGTATGACAATTCAACTATTATGAAATTAGATTGGACAAAAACATATTTTTCATACCCTCGGGGGTTTAACTAAGTAGGTACAAAAGGCAAGCGAAATTGACCCAATTGGAAGTTCACAACGGGCGTAAAACTGCACCTATAATACTGATGTGCTACAACTAGTAGCCTGCTCCCCACTACTTTCATAATCTGGGATGATAATCAGTGGCATGTAGAGGTATTTTCAATAACGGGGGAGGGGTGGGGGGGTTAAACTAATAATACATTTAAATGAATCGTGGTGGTTGGCACGCTGGCGATAGTGCTCTACCAGTTCTGGCATAACCATTTAAGATGATCATATCTATCTGGCAGCAGGTACTATCTTAAATGGTGACTGACATTCAAACACTGGCCAAGTACTGACAGTCGATAACGTCTATTAGGTAAGTAAGTAGGTATAGAGTAATACAGAATATTAGCGCGCTACTGGCAGTTTTGGTACGCCAATACTGTTAAATGGTTATATCTGGAATGATACCGCTTTACCAGTACTGGTAGCAATGACATTTAGATCTGTTTTTCTATTTCCAATTACTGCTAGTACAGTATTTAATAGGCCCGTAGTCCGTAGCCACGGGCCAAACTTATAATGTAATAATTAGGTGACAGGTGTAATACTATAATTAAAAATTATAATTAAGTATTTTAGGTGTCAATAAACAGCATACCTACCTATAATTAATCTAAAAATCTAAAATCTGATCCTTACAATTTGAAATATTTATACTTAGTGTAAAATATCTTTGAGGGTTGATTAAAAGTTTGTAAATTTTGACAAATAAAAATAAGTTAATATAAGTACATAGTTCAAGTATGTATTAGATAAATGGAGTCATATAATTATTAATATTAACTTAGATGTACACATCATCCTGTATTAATTTTTTTTAGTGAAGCATTATAGTGGTTCCCAACCCAGCTGTTACATTATAATAAAATATTAAGATATGATAGATATTGTTTTCTTAGCAATTCTTTCTTGTTTTCCTCAATCCCTGTGTTTTGTTCCAAAAAACTAGCGACTTAGTGTACTTGAAAATTCCTTCTCTCTTAATCCTGGAGTTTGTTAGCAAGAACATCTTAACAAAAAATAATTGTAATACCAATGAGAGTTATAACTGTTGTAACTGCAGATGCTATCTCGATTATTATAAGAACATTAAGAACTTACCTATAGTAAGTACTAGTATTTAGTACTTGTACGTGTGAGTAGCAGGAAATTTGAATTTCTAAAGTAATTTGTCCGTCAACCAAATTCACTTTACTCTTTAAGAATTATATTTTAAGAATAAATGTAGATCAATTCCTGCTAATTTTTATCTCTCACATAAATGACCATAAAATATTTGTGAAAATATATAGAGATTACTATAAATAATGTCTTACAGCCTTAAAAGTGAAATATACAGCTTACCAGTTTTCTTTTGCGATTTAATCAACATCATTATTCAGTTGACTATCAAAGTGTTGATAAACCATGGTAAATATAAAATATAAGGATCACAATATCGGTACACTGGTCCTGAAACACAAATATTATTTTAGGCACAATTGCATGCCCGTGCTCTTTTCAGTTAGTTTTACGATCACGGAAAACGTTCGTTTTCCAACAATGTACGCAGTAGTAGTTAATATGACCGATTTTTGAATACTTACATAGCATTTTTTTTTTTTTGGTTATACACCACGCGAGAAGTTATTATCTAATCGTTTACTGTACATTGTAATTTATAATATACCAACATAATATAAATGTAATTTGTATAATATGTATACATATACCCATGATGTAAGTACGCGCGTGTCGTTTTAAGTCACGAGACGGCGACGACTCAAAACACGGAACTCTTAGCGCGCGTACGGAAAAAATAAATCATTACGTTTTTATAATTGAAATAAATATAGTTTTATGCCCAATTTAGCTGTTTTCTGTAATGATATATTTGCTGGTGCGTATAGGTTTTCGTTATTATCTTTTTTAATCAGCATGTTTCGACTAAACGTCGACAACGTCGGCGGCATACAACAAATATTTAGAAAATAATATTACTATATTATGCCACGTTGTACGACGATATAATATTATAGTGGTGCTGCCTAAGCTTCGTGTTTGTGTGCGTTTACAAAACGATAATGTGTGTGTAATCAGTGTATGTATATAGGTAATAATTACTCTAATCGTAGTCGGACGACGTTTCCGCGTGAATAACATCCCGCTCGGCCATCTTCCCAAATCCCGATGACCACAACGAGTTGATGAAAAATTTGTTTTTAGTGTTAGGAACATGTAAACTGGAGTACCGCTCTGCTGATTCTTAGGGAAAGCGTGCATCTCCTTTCACCTGGAAAATGTGTTTTGACTTTATTTCGTAAATGTTGTACTCATCCGAGGTTGTATAATATTATACCTATATGATGCTCAACAGCCGATAAAATATGTGCTTGGTACGTTCCAAATTATATATTTTGTTAAGATGACCGAAACAAAATGAGAAGTATTCGAAGTATTTTAATCTATAAGAACAAATTTCGGACAAATAAGTATTGTTAATTTGTTTTAACGTTAAATACTTATAAATAGGTAATGAACTACTTTTCCGAAATTTTATATTTATAGATTGATATACTCCAAATAATATTCTGCTTCGGATTGTGAAATTAAAAATGTATGGTGGCATATAAAATAATAAAAAACAAAAAAATGATAGCGTTAAATACCTAATAGAAAAAATATCATTTTTTCAGAAAAGTTGTTTTGAAATTACATCAAATTATAAAAAAAATATTTTCAAAATATATTACTTTTCGAAATAATGAGGCGTAGACACAACCTAGTATATTATTAGGAGTTAGGGTATAAAATAAATATTATGTTTTTGCCTTTCATAATTAGGTGAGTATAGTCGTGTAGATAGGGTATGCGGTCTATTTGCGATCCAGAGTTGTCCACTGACCACTTGCGCGCCGAGGGTTAAGGAAATTTGAACTCAAAATAAAAAACAAACAACTTTGATTAGTAGCCCAAATGCGCCCATTTGGCGTGAAATGTTTTGAAAAATTAAAAAAAAAATGATTATTTCCAAAATAATAAATGTCTTATAATATGCTTTGATCATACACATGATTTATTACTATTATTTCTTATAAAATTCTCAATAATAATTAATAGGTATGATGATCAGATACATTGTTTACATATTTCATAAATATTTTAATAATAATAACTCAATTTTCCTTATAGACAATGTGTTTTAAGTATCTTATAAACAATAAAGGTCTTACGCTTTAACCTTTATAGAACAGCGAAAACGTACACAAGATATTTTATTACTTTAAATAATTCTATTAAATTCAATTATTACTAATAAGTAGGACTCACTACTCGTTAGGTATAGCTAATGCAGCTGACACGGAAACTGTAAATGTGTCATAAAATTGTCTATACGATTAGGTCCTTAGAGTTTCGATAAGCGCGAGCAACGACAAAATATTATTCAAGATTTATAGTCATCCAAGAAATATTGCAACGTTCGCTCGATTTTCACTTGTTTTAAATCGGGTGCATAATACGTTGGATATGATTTGGGGCGGAAATGGACTGCGATAAATGGGTTAAGTCGCGAATGAGTTGAGCCGTATAAATTATGTCCCACAATAGCTGTGTACAAACCCTTTGAGGGGTGCTGTGTGTTAGAGGGCGGTTATAACGGCACATAGGAAGCACGTGTGCGGTAGGTGCCTTAAATATATCGTATTTTGTGCTTTTGGGTTGTAAAAAAAAATTGTTTTTAAGATTGAATGGGTTTACCTACCTTAAAGTCGAGTGAAAAACGATAACGTTCGCGCTAGGAATTTGTCTCTGCGTCAGTGTAATAATGTAATATATTCTATGTATTATAAAATATTGATTTCAAGCGCGTCCGTATGTCGTCGTATCCTCGTACATATGCCTATATAGTAGGAACCTACCTAAGTAATTTCGAATAAAAACCACACCACGGGCAGCCACAATATCACGTTTCTCGCGCGCATACTTACACACACACACACACACACACACACACACACAAATATATATATAAGCACCCATATACTTGTATGTATGCATAAACATAGTATTATACATAGAGAGAACCGAGTGCGTAAGGTCCTCGCGCGCTTCATCCGCCCGATTACACACCGAGAGGCGTCGGAGCGTTAACTCGGAGAGAACATTGGACGTGAGCGTCTCTATATATAATATGATGGACCCATATATATAGATACCGCAGACTACGTGTCGCGCGTTATTCATAATAATAATAATATATTATTATGATATTATATGAATATATGAAGGTAGCTCCACTGCCTCCACTGTAGCTCGGATTGTGTGCGCACAGAGTGAGTACGGTTTCTCGACGAAAACGCCAAGCTGCTATATATGTGTTTATGGTCAGAGGGGGTACGCCATATTATGCAGCTTCATTTCAGGGTTTTTTCTCACTAAAACTCCAACCCACTGCAGTCTAGACGAGTCTTCTGCACCGAGTGGTAGGAATAATATAAGTTCAAAATGTCTGAAAATTAATCAATACAAATTAAATTTAAGTGACATTTTCCTACCAAATTTTGCGGGTCTAGACAGCTATCGACTTCATTGTTGTACTGATGTGGTTAAGTGTTACATTTTTAAATTTCGTATTCAATTTAAAAATATAATACTATGTTTCTATAATATTTATAGCCTTATAGGAATAAATAATAATAATGTATTATTCATTTTGTCATGTATCCAACGCCATACTTATTTTTGCATATTTTATTCTACCAATTAAATTTTTTTTTAATTGCTTCATCATTGTACTTAACAATGTTATTGTGATAATATTTTTACATTTTCAACACCACATCAGTACGATCAACACAAGTGTACGCTGCATACTGTGCGATTCGGATAGAGCATTATACTTGAGATGTGGCATACAATCTGAACAGACTACTTTGTATCTCTTTGTATCTTAAAATACACATTTCATTGATCATTTAATATTATTTGGATATTATGAAAATAATGGAATTACCTCTTCGCATGAACAAATTGTTGTAGGCACCTCTGCGCAGGTCTGAGGCTCTGATTCTGATATTAGTATTTGAAAGAGTATATAGAAGTGATATAATAGCATACGTCCTGTAGTCGATAACAATTGGTACGACTGATGACTATTAATATGTTCCTATAATTATTTCATATTCGAATGTCCGTCGCCATAAAACGGTCCGATGACAAATATAACATTGTTATATTATTATAATACAGGGATGGGTTTCGTTTCGTTGTTATTTATTTTATTATTTCGAAAGACGGTCTGTGAGTGAGCTCCTCGAGTATACCTACCCAACTACAATAATACGCGTACAGCAGGTAACAGGTACAATCGCAGCCCCGCCATCCCTCTATTATTGCCGTCAACGGTTTTTTGACACCGTGTTTGGACGTCAAAATGTTTATGACATACCTAAGAGGGGTAAGAGACCTCTATTGTGTGTCTACTTCTACACTACGGTTGTCAAAAACTAGTCGACGTGTGAGCTGAACGGAAACGTCCGTTATTATTGGTGTTTAGTTATATAATACATTCTTAAAAGTCCGAATTTCGCAATTTGAATATTATGCAGTTCGTTGGATTGTTTTAGGTTTTTGTTTTTTCGCTCCCTTGTTTAATTTCTGAGTTTCTGAGAGTTTGACTGCTATTATTTATATTCAAAAAAAAACAAATACTCATGTTTTATGGTTTCTTTTCAATCAGTGGATCAGAATATGTATGCATTATGTTAAACCACTACTATATACTCAAAAGTATGAAATACTAGATGGTTTCGGCACGCACATATTTAGTTTTTATTGTTTTTTCTACCATCATCGGAAAAAAGAAAACAGTTAAAAATGTAATCTTACTATGCCTGCCATTACTTATTGACTTTTCTTAATGAACTTGAAACTCGACGAAAAAAATTGATTTCGTTTAAAAATAACTAAATCGCCTGCTTTTAATAAAATTCATCATGTTTAACTATCGTGGTTAACTAGGTATAAAACCTGCAGCAGGTATCGATTATTCTCACCAAACCCGATTTTATTACGTTTAAGGATTAAGGAATATTGGTGCATTGCATACGAAATGTGGGGGGAATCATATACTATTTTAGAGGCAATAAAACGCTTTACGATATTCTTACAAACTTATCGAAAAATAAAAATCACGATCTACGATAGATCTATGTGTATATATATATATATCGTTAGGTTATACCGTTGGCATAGGAATTATAGAGATTATATTATATAACAACGAAATATCGGAATCTATCGTACAGAAGTCGATAGTCGTAAATATATACGTTCGATATGTATATATTTATACTTACCATATTATGAGTATATTATATTATTTTAGGTATATGACTGACCGTATACAGTCGTTAAAAATGGTATGTCCGCTCGATTTTCTTTCCAATCGCGTTACTAAAAATTCTCACCTAATCCGTCCATATAGTGTAAGATTTATAATATAATAGTATAAACTTTAACGTGTTGTATCTTTTTTATATTCTTAATACACCTATAGCAGGTACCTAGGTATATCGTGAGCACTCAGCGTATGTCAGTAACCAGTGGGTAGGCGATGTTTGCACACTCAAATAAATCACCTACCATCCGACCCTCGAATTGTCTCCCGTTAATTTTTTTAAGGTACATGTTCTAAGTTTATATTTTTAAAAATCACCTTTTTTTATTAAATAAAATAAAAATCTTATAACGATTCTATAAAAGCCAATGCGTATATTAGTTTTATATTATAATCAGGTTTATGTGATCAGAATTTCCGCTTTTTTGTTTATAGTTCTAATCAATACTCTGTAATATCTATGGATGTCGTTGAACTAAACAATAATATTAGAATGAACAATTTTTACCTCAATTTTTTTTTTGTATACACTATGCAAAGCATACCTGTAATATAATAAATTGCATACTACCTCGATCCACAAATTATGTATTCATTGACTTTTTAGCTTCAAAGAACGTTATAATTGTTTATTCAACTTTGTTAAATGTACAGATTAGGTTTTTGTTTTTAATGATATAATCTCGTCCTTGTGTGTCTGTAAATCTATATGTCTGGTCAGATGCGACTGTGTCCATGTTGTTGAGGTCACTGAGATATTGGTGGCATGACGTTAAATGTTAAGTTTTCCCCCAAGCATAACAAATTTATGGTTTTTTTTTTGACGTGTTGAAAATCCTAATGTATTATATGTACGTCAATTTCGTTGCATACATCATATACATGGTTTATTATTTTTACCAATCTATTAAATTTTTAATCATAGATTTTACGATTATATCAAATTCTCCTGTATAGTCTTGAATATTTTGTTTTTTGGTAGTTAGCAATGAGTTTGCCATTCATTAATGAATTTGAATATTTGTTTACATTATAAGCGCATATATTAAAATACAAATGTATAAAACGATCTGTTCAACGTATGTATTAATAGAAAAATTCTTTTGATTTTTTTTTTTCAGAAAAACTTCTTAAAATCATTTTCATTAACTTGTTGACTTAGGTAGTGTCTGCCTACTTACCCGCAAACCTTATACCGAATATTCCTGTACATATTGCATTCCGTTTAATCTTAAGAATCTGAGCTATATATACATATATGTCATAATTAGGATAGGCATAACTGTAACAGCGTTCATAATATATTATAGTTTATCACGATTTCTCAACGCCTTTCAGACATTCGAAATCTCACGTCTTGAAATAAATGACTCGATTTGAGAACTCGTCCGTGGTATTTTTTTTTTTTTTAATCGAATTGATGGCAGCCATCGAGCAGCTGCTGCGGTATGCTTGCATTATAAAAGTGTTTAATATTGGCATTTATTTAAGTATATACATCACTAGCACACGTATATAATACTATAAACACGACGCGTTCTACGAGACCACCTCGATCATGAAATAATATTACACATAAAACGCGAAATCGTATACAAGACATAATGATAATAAGCGCTGTACGGAATGAATCGATCTCAATAAAATTTAATATTATGGTCTGCGTTTAAATTGCGTCTTGTATACACCCGAACGCACTCGCAAGACTCTCAAGCTCACGTGTGTACGACGGTCGTCGAGCTGCTGCCGTGCTCTTAAACGTTAAATATTTAGAAACGACCATTATCGTTTTTCTCTGTGCGCGCATATTAGGTCCGAAACGAACCGGCGATGATGGTAATTACACCCGATTCGGTTTTACGATTTCAAGATCTATTTGATTAGCCGTCGAACGTAATATTGATATCTACTATAGCCATGCCCGGGTTGTCGTATAATAAGTAATAGATAAATGTATGTGTGTGTGTGTGTGTGTGTGTGTGTGTTTAAAAAACAAAATACTTATCTTTTTCTAAATTATATCTGCAAAACACATCGACATCCAAAAGCGTTGACACGTTAGATTCGCGGACGTAAAAAAAAATTATAGACTCGTATATTATACAATAATAATAATACACATAAATGGGACGCAGAGATACGCATCTAAATGTCTATTTAAAACAGCATTAATTAAACCCCATACCTGTGTAGTGTGTGTGTGTGTGTGTGTGTATATAGATAGCAGTGCCGTATTTTTGTCAGAAAAATCAAATTACATCTCCCCTGCTCCCGCTTCCCGGGGACCTGCTGCAGCCTAACCTACTTGTGATACTATATACAGCTTATATGACACGTAAAACAAGCCTCCGGGAGTCTAACTATATATAATATCGAATAACAAAACTGTAAAACAAAACAAAACGATAAAAAAACAAAAAGAAAATATGCGCGACGTGATTTATTATTGTTTCGCCAAATGATATATCGCCGTCGATGTACAATTGTGCTGCGGTCTCTGCGATTTCCGTCCGATGGTACCTGTGTGTATCTATATAATAATAAGTACACATTTTATTACTACTATACACCAAACGAGTCCATTCGAGCACGTGTGTGTGTGTGTGTGTGTGTGTGTGTGTGTGTGTGTGTGTGTGTGTGTGTTATAACAACTTGCGATATCTATACGTATTAATATATAACGCGTATACATGTACACTCGATTATATTGGTTTAAAAAGGGGATTACTGTTTTGCTTTATGTTTCCGGGAATAATTAAAAAATTTCTCTCCAAATATTTCGGTAATGAGGTTTTTTTCGACTCGCGTCTCACACTCGAATTAGATCGACTTTGCCTACTTAAAAAAATAAATAAAATCGATAACTAGTCGCGCGCTTGACTCGCTGCGCTGCACTGCACGCTACGCTAGCTCGTCTATTCTGATATTACCGTAAATTATCAAAATAATTATTATTAAGAACAGCCGTATTTTAAAGCATCTGTCTCTAGTATACCTACACTATTTTGATTATTATACACACTCAATTTTATTATACTATTATTATGTGCCATGTAACACGTATATAATAGTCATAATATACCGAAGCTATAACCCACGATTTACAAGATAACGAGAGCGAACAGAAGTGCGTGTTGAAAAATAAACATCGATCTATATGATATATGAGCGTAAAATATAGGAAATATTTATTTTCCTTTAAAATGTTGGCCAAAATGTTCATAGAAATGCACTAGATAGGTTTTTACTTTTTATACATCATATTTTTTCAGTAATAATGATAAAAATATTTCAACTGAAAACAGTTCATTATTTTCAATGAAGTGTAGGTATGCGAGAACGGAAAACCACGGCTATAATTATTTTAAACATAAATTATAAAAATCGGAGAACTATTGCTGCATAATCGGTCTGAATTCTACCAGATCAATAAATTATTGTAGATATACAACAAAACCATAGCGAAAAATACATTTTTCTAATACTTTTGTTCAACATGTTATAATCATCAAAGTTTAGAACAAACTCAATACATTGAAATCAGTCGGTACGAGGCTGTTCAATCATCATCAATTAATTTGTTTGCGTCAAATTTTTCTCTCTTCCGCTGTTCAACGAAATTATACTATGTAATTTATGGTTTTCCATGTCAAAAACTTTTGTGTCCTGTCCAAGATATATGGTATTAATATTGTTATATATTCTTCTGATATGAATTCATATTAATATTAAAATTTGACTAATCGGATTATACTCTGAGTACTCGTATAATACGTATACTCATAACCATAAGTCATAATATTTAATAATAATGTTACAGGAATTATTATGTATTTTTAAAATGCACTGAATATTTAAAAAAAATTGTTTTTTCTAAAATGTAAATTACGTAATTGTATATTAAATATTGAAAACATTACTAAAAACATATTATGTATGAATAAAAAACACTCTTATTAGTTATTAGTTTTAGGTACATAAAAAATGTTACATTATTAATTATAAATTATAATTATGTACAATGAATGTACCTACGTAATTATAAGTACCTATAAAAGTTTATTAGCCTTCGTATAATATAAGTTACCCATAAGTTTTGTGTCACGATTATATTTTGCATACAAAGCACAACTAAAATAGTAAAATGAAAGCCACTCCCTCCCCCCACACCTCAAAACCACCACTGGAGGCTTAACACAAAATATTAACGTTGGTATCTACTTAGTTTTGACTAAAGACGGACTTTTTGTGGAACCGATAACAGAAAAACGTGCAACTAAAATGCCGAAAATGGCAAAAATGTACAAATAATTAAAAAACAAATATGTTTTCAGAACAGGCGTATATCAATGCATTGTTCTGTTACTACCTACTTCAAATTATAATTTTTTTGTTTATGTATATTATATACATATAAATTAATGTCTGGCTGTCTATCATGTTTGCCACAGCTAAACGGCTGGACCGATTTCGATAAAATTGTTTGTGCGAGTTTGAGCGGTTCGCTGGATGACTTAGATTCATAATTGGACCGGGTAGCTCCAATCTAGAAATGTTCAGTGATTTTGAGATTTACTAAGGAAAATTTTGTTAATAAATGTTTGCTTTTGGTTATAAGAAAAATATAAATATATTTATTAGAAATTAGAATTTTTTTTTTGTTTATTGGTATTATTGCCAATAGCAGCGCCCTTCTACAATATAATATGTCGTACAGTATGTGGTTGACACGTCATCTCTGTTACCTTTTTAAAATCGTATCGCATTAAGTTATTCTATCATCATTGATAAAGTAACCAAAACTAAAAATAAGTAAAACTATATTGATTAAAACACCTGTAATAAATAATATAATACGGAAACGAGTGAATTTTTTATGAAATAAAATTGAAAATTCCCATTTTAATGCAAAACCACCGGAAAGTGCAATTTTCTGCACAAATTAAACTTTTTTTGAATTATTCTAACTCACTCAATTCAGATTTATAGCTATAGTATTTCCATCAATCAAAAATTGCACCTGTTGCAGGATCCGATGTTAAGTTAAGGCAAATTTAATATGTAAGATTATATTGTTTTATTGTACATAAATATAGCACAATGACAACCATATTAATTAATTGTATAGTTCCAATTTATTGTTAAGATATGTTAACAATGTGCAATTTTTATCATTTGGTATGTTACATTTTAGGCAAAAGCAACGGCTTGTTGACCGTTTACTGATACCAACTGCAGGTACGGCATTTGAAGTTTGCTCATCGCCAAAACAAAAAGTTGTTTCAATTGGGTACCTGCAGAAACGCTGAAGTTTATTGAACTGATGTGAAAGTCTGTTATAGTGATAGGATTAAATATTTTAATAAACAGTTTTGACATAAAACCATCGCCAAAATAATAGTTTTTAGTAAACCGTTTGCTCTCTGTACCTCCGTGAAAACGTGGCTTATATTATATACTCGAAGAAGTTCCTCGAAAATCGTGAATTTTATTTCAAACGATTTGACCACAGGAAATCGAAATGCATACATAAGTACATAAGACGGCACGGAATAGCTTGAATTACGGTAACCTGAACCACGAGGTGTTCATAGGAACATATATATGTATTATGTATATATTGTGGCCTGCAGTAAACGATACACGTCTTATCGTGTAACATATTTCTGACTGCCGATTTTGATGGAGCACACCGTCGTTCGAGAGAACCTGCTGTAATATTATGAAACCGACGTTTATGGCACAGAGACACGCGTATATACCTACTGTGTGCCAGTCAAAAATATTTATCGTAAACTATAGCCGTGCGCCCGTGTAACCCGACAATCGCCAGTGAAAAAAATTAGCAAACATATGAAATACGGCGTTATAATATGTACTATTATACAGGAGTATCTCGATTTTTCTATACCTCAGTTTAGGGGTAATTCAGCGTTGGTGCACCTTATCGCCTTGTGAACAAATTCGACAGAGATGGGATACTCTATGTAGCTCAAACAACTCTCCAAACTTTTCTGATATCACTAAGAACAACATCTCACCCGTGCAGTGAGCCACTCTATAGCAACCTAAATGAGTTGAAAAACTTAACCTACCCTAACGTTTACGTACAAGACTCGTTTCGTGTCATAGTGTCGTCTTTTATTGTAGGTATAATATTCAAATATCCTTTTATACCTGCCAATACAGACTTACACTAGTTGGCGTAATTCGCAGAATCGACGGACTGTATTGGATGCAATATGCAGCTGGTTTCTATGAGAATTTTTACTTCATAAATATTTATATTCGTCTCACACGAATCTATAATGCACTTGTCTACACCAAAATAATGTGCGTATTCGCACTCGTCCTTAGATATACTGGAAACCTCGCAAAACCTATATAATATTATGTAGTTGTGTCGTAACCATGCGATATTGTAGTTGTATCCTTGGACGTTTTACAATGATTTTAACTACTGCAGCTATAAAGTATATTAATATATCATAATATATAGTCACTTTTTATGATTTCCGAGTCGAAAGTACTTATATAATAATAATATGTCTTATGGTCTTATCCAAAGCAAATTATGAATATATATATATATTAGGTACACCAGTTTATTATATGTAGGAATAATATTTTTACGGGGTCACGTTGAGCGTAATGTATAAAGCAAAGAACCTATGTATAGGTACATATTATATTATATAGTTGATTCCTGTACCATCGGATGTCGTCAACATTGGATTTTTATTGAACTTATATAACTGATTTTTAAGGATGAAAATTATGACGCACGAATTACTTACAATATAGTGTGATATTCGTATTCGCTACATCTCTAAGTGATGTAACTTTGCAGAACTCACCTTCTAAACTACCCCACATGGGTCAGGGTCCCGGCTATAAGATAATATGTTAATATAGGTCAATTAAAGTCGCACTAAATGTATATATTATGTTTTATAATGTATTATGTAGGCACATTATTACAATTAACACCTTCTGAAAAATGTTGTATGACGAATATACAAATGAGATTTGTAAGTTCCTACACGGTAAAAAAGGAGCGTATGTTGAGTGGTGTTTAGTTCCCATATGAAAAATTACTCCAATTTCATTATTGGAATACAATATTAGAGTTTGGATTAGATGTATTAACTTCTAATACATTCGCTCTCGTTTAAACCGCTATGTGTGGTGCCAACACTAAGTGTACGACGATAGCTTATCTAAAAGCTGACATCTAAACTCGATTTTTCGACACACAATATATTTAAGACTTTTCAATACTGTTGAAAACGATACAGAAAACTTGATTTTGGTTTCATAACCGTATAACTATTATAGGTACTCAGAATGATGTACATCGAGTAATATACTATCTTAACAGTTTTGTTAGTATTGTTCGAAACACTCATGTGCTCGTATATTCCCGACTTTATTGGTTGTAATCAATTTGAGTTCATTTAATAAATGAAATATAGTTTAATAATAAATATAAGCACATAATCCATAATATAGCATAAGTATACACTTACTGGCATTTGAAATTTTTTTCTGTGTAAGAACTTAAATAAATACATTTTTCTCCATGTAAGAACTTACATTCGCCCATAATAATAATAGTAAAAAAAATGCTTGCCCTCGAGGTACCCATAATAATATTACTATCATAAACGATTGGCATGTCGGGCATTTTTATATTTACACTACTATCTATACGTAGATTTTAAGAAATTGCATTACCTACAATACTAATAATATGAATATTATTACATTATTGTTGTAAAGTTGAATAATATTATAACATTAACTATCATAATATGATGTGATATTACTGTAAGTCCCGCCCACCAGCATAATATGGCGTTTCGGTTGTAAGAATATTTGGTTCAATCGTCTTAATTGCAGTGTCTGTCGATAGCAAATCTTATTAGAAGATTGAAACTGATTTTTCTCATCAAGGTAAACATATATACTAAAATATAAAATAAATACCAAATATTCTACAATGAGCAAGGAAATGTAATAAGTAATTAAGTTTCGACCACATTTGAGTTTTGGTTGATTACTTCATCGCCTAGCCCCGTCTATATATATATATTATATATATTATTGGTACGA
The DNA here is from genome assembly GCF_001856785.1 of Myzus persicae. Taxonomy (NCBI): domain Eukaryota; kingdom Metazoa; phylum Arthropoda; class Insecta; order Hemiptera; family Aphididae; genus Myzus; species Myzus persicae. The sequence goes on along the minus strand of NW_019101246.1, from coordinate 1,163,804 downwards.
TTATAATAAATCTTGTATTTAGATCCGGCTTCATAAGGTGGTTTTATGAGGTGGTAAGTTTTATTATTGTAATTATTTTTAAGACGCTAAATTTGTCCTATATGTCGGTGTTGTCATACGCACGCATACCATCTCTCTCTTATACTCCAAAACGTCGATGATTTATTAAAAAAAACATTTTCCTAGAAAAATGTATGCCGTCTATCATATGTGAGTATGTGACTGGTTATTCGTACTTCGACAAACGTGTAGGTATCTACTGTGTTATTGCATTATTTAGCTATGTAAGACTGTAGTATATTATAATATGTATAGGTAAAAGCCATTGTATATAGTATAATATTATATAGATAATAATTAATAAAATTCGTATTTAATCACTTATAAATATATTTCCAAATTTTTTGCTTGGGAATGTTGTCCTAACACTAAACACACAGTCGCTTAATTTATTACACCATGGTAGCTATTAAATATGTTTTCCACAATCTCGAGAGACTTGAAAATAAAATATTATTTAGATATTTTTTAGACAATTTATAACAAATGCATGCTATTGTGCAAATGGTACAATACCTATATATAGCCATTCAAGTGCTGAAGTTATGTGCAGATTTATGTTCATTATAATCATCCACGGATGATGTACCTACCTATTATATTTCCTTGGAATGCGTTTTATGATCTTTTAATACCGTTTGGCTAGTATGAATTTTGGATTAGGCTTATGGGTACATCATTATTATAGCACATAGGAATTTCCATACTGCAGTATAACATGCATTATGCATGGCTGACGGGTCGAACAATTCAGTACATGCGTATTAGTGTTATTAACTAATTAAAATGATAACAATAGACCAATTTATTAGAAAAAACCCAGTCAGAAATCATATATATATTTATTTATTATTTATATTTTATCGGTGAAATGGATATTATCTAAGGACAAATAATTTTCTAAATAAAGTGAACTATGGCGATATCAACTTCTGTTTTTCAAATGATTGTAAAAATATCAAATATACTCACGGTTTCGGTGAGCTCAAGAGTTCCGAATGGGCTGTAAATTTATTGTTAATGCTTTTCCTCCGTTCCCGTCATCCTTGTAAGGCGTAGGTCCTTGTAAATGTAGAGCCACAAGGGTGACCCGCACACTAAAACTTAAATGCAAGGTTTCGTCTATTGCAAATACAACTCGGCAAAGGCACCGCCCGAGGTCATTGTGATTGGTTACTTTAAGTGAAACCACGCCCAGCGCTGTCTATAATTGGTTCTTAAGTTCGGTGTTCTCCTCTGTAAGGGAAAGGTATTAGACGCATGGTCACGCCCCATGATGTTGCAGTTGTGATTGGTTTGTTGTTACGCTGTTGTGCCTCACTATCCATCCCTTTATTTTATTGGTGTTTAACCCATCTTAGATTGGTAATAAAACAGAGCATAGCAAAATTTGATAAACCTTAAAATTAATTAGTATGACCATTATACATAATATATTCTAAAAACTTTACTACTTGGATTCTCAATTAATGCATATTATATATTAGTATACATTAGTATATTTATCAAAATTTTCAAAAAATTAGTTCTCATTTGAAATATAGAAATTGATATCCACCAAGCAAATAACACTCTTTAAGTGGTATCTATATAAAATCTTAGTATTTGAGAATTTGGCTCTAAGTTGACTAAATCACTAAAAAAATGGGGGAATATAGTGTTAGAATGGTCGGTGAATCAGTCGATAGATTTTTGGTTAAAAAACCATTTTTAAATATATGGATTAGCAACGGAGATAATAATTAGGGTTATACGAGACTTTAGGGACACGAGGTTTATAATACTAATATATTCTATTATATATTATAATATAGTGACACACTATACTGAATTATTTTATTCACGCCCTATTCTACCCTATACATGTAATTATCGTGTAAACGAACTTATCTAATATCGCAAGTCGTTCAATTATAATATAAAGTTTCGTGAAATCTTAATTCTATATTTTACAATAATAATAATTATTATTATTAGTCATTAAGTATTATGGTTATTTATTAACTCTCTGTGTAGGTGTATATTGTTTATACAATATCGGTTATTTGGTTCACTATAATATTTATATATATATGGCTATTAATCTGGTTTCTCACGCGAAAATCGAGTTGCTTACTATTATTATTATTATTATTATTATTATTATAACGATGTTATTCATAAATAAATGTTAGCACACAGAAATTCGTCGGCAGTTCGGAAAACTAAGAAGGGATTGGCATACTAATATCTAATTTGTAAACGGGTTAACACTAATAAACGTATATTATAATATTGCTGTATTCATTAAAAATCAACGACATGACATTAGATTGTTTGATAAAAATAATAAACTGTACGCTATATAATGCTATATTATATTGAATATTATTTGTAAGCACATGTGTACAAATATTATTATTAGGGCGGAGAAGTTATAAACTAAAAAACACTATTAGATCGATTGGAGCGTGACTACATTATTTTCTTAAATTGTCTAAATATTGCATCTATAACAATATACGTTTAAGTAAAATTAGTAATTAAATATTTTCAAAAATTGTAATATAACTAATGTCTAATAAAAAAAATACAAAAACGAGAAAAAATATTAAGTAATAATATTTTAATCATTGTAAAACAATCAGAGTATTAAACAGAGTATTTGACACAAATATTATTATGGTATTGGTAGATACTTATATTTTTTAAATAATTTAATAAAACAAAACTTTTTTTATACAAATTTCAATAATAAAATCAATTTCATAGTTATAAAAAAATTATAAGCATATTTTTATTACCATACTGGTTTAATGAAAAATATTTATAGCTAATTTCGTAATAAATGTGTATGAAAAATAAAAAATAATATTCAATTGCAACAATTTCACTGCGCATGTGCCAATTTTAATAATCGTCTACATACCAATACACCACACAAAAGTTTATTTCTTACAATATAAATATGCCTTACTACCTTGTTTTTATTGCTTTTTCGTGAACTTGAAATGTACATACCTACGCCATTTCAGTTTAATATTATCTATAATAATTTTAATATGACCGCGGCACACTTCTTCTGTATGCCTACTGCAATATGTGTACCTATAGGATTATTATACATACAATTATACGATATATAAATTCTTAGTTTGACTTTCCAACTTTCCAAATGTCATCGTTATATTGTTGTATGGAAGTAATAAATATAAATAAGTCGTTTTTATTATTTGCTCTCAAAGTTAGTCATTTTTTGAACTCTATATGCTTGGCGAGAATAACGAGACCAATAATAATGGTAATAACTACCTATGAACTAATACTATAATAATTAGGACAGAGGATATAGTATAGCCATACAACAGCATAAAATATGCAAGCAGTAAGCACTTAAAACCATATGATATATGCTGTAAAAATATGCACTAAACATTTTTTTTTCGACTTAATTGATTAATATTAAAAATAAATAAAATAATAGCATTTAAAATAAGAAGGATATCGAATAAGACACGGACAATACCTTAGTCAGTACCAGTGTATTACACTCAAATACTTAATCATCCCGCAGCCACGACTGAGGTAGTGCGTGGGTGGTTTCAAAATTTAAAATAATCAAATGGTACAAAAACTGGTTGTAGTTTTGATAAACGTTATTTAAAATAAAATGTGTCAAAAGATCCCAAAATAAAGAACTTATTACTTCAATAATTAAAAGTGAACCAAAATAAATATCACAAAAAGTAAAAAATCTAATATTATATAAAACGTTTCTGAATGTTATTGTGTATATACCTACCACGACTGTAGACTACAATAATATTTATATCAGTACCTAATTACAGTCAAAAAGTACCTAAATATTATGTATTATGGTATTTATTAAAGTTTTAATACGATATTCAGCATAATATGATTTGGTTTAAAAATAATTTAATTGGCCACTTTATTTATTGTCATCTACAAAAAGCCTATGCTATATTAATCCGGTGATATTATAATAGGTACGTACGTTATAATATAATATACATATATTATATTATTATTATATTATAATACCTATACGTCCAAACCCAAAAACAAGTAAACGTAAAAACTTTCGATTTTATACAATATTTGTTATAATCTTTACACAAACGTATTAATGTATTCTGCACACTGGACACAATTTAATATATAGTAAATTATCTACAATAAAACGATGCCGTGTTCAATTATCTATTAAAATATGCATAGGCGCGTATAAACTGTATGTTATTATATATTATACTCGTAGTTGTTGTGGCGTTGGTTTTTTTCCACAGAAAATTATACGCTATGTATATATATATATATATATATATATATATATAATAATAATAATAGCATTATATACAGTGCCTATAGAACATATCATTTATATACATATATATTGTATCTCGATACATTTGTATGTTAAAAACTAAAACTGTTTTTCTCGATAATATATGTTATATTATTGTGTATAATGCATGTTTCGTTTAATTTACATAATTTGTTGCGTATGCGCATTATATTATAATGTCGTATACCTATAGTCCGTGGTTTGATTAAATTGAGAATTTTGTCGGAAATATTTTATCGGGCTTGCATAATAAATAAACACTGCTGCTGCAGTCGACCAATTAGACTTTGTGGGATAAAAAACGGCCGTGTTGGAAATTCTCCGGACGCACTCTGATAGCTCAATGGTAATAATTAATTAATATTACATTCGACTGTGTCGTTTTGTATATTATATTATTATAAATACGAGAGCGCACTATTATAAAATGATAATTTAAAAGACGTTTCCCGCAACAGCTAGTTTTGTTGCCGTGCGACCGACCGACCCTCCATGAGGTTCCAGCGACCTACAGCGGTGTGGCATGGTTTGCGACCCAAAAAATAGTATAATGCACATGTTTGTATACGTACACCATATAATATGCTTCATCTACGTATACTGTGAGAATATTCATGACAGTGTCAAACAGCTATTGAAAATCGTATTCAGGGTTCCTCATAAGTTGTTATGATGGAGGTTCAAAAATAGCTATGACACACAATACGCACGACTTCTTTTATAATCATTTAAAGTTCAAATTTTGGCGAAATTCCTGCAACAGCTAGTTCTGTTAAAAAAAAATAGGATAGGCAATGCACATATTTGTATATTGTGTACAACATATCATGCATAATAAACGTATGGGTACTGTGACGTTATACATCAGATATTCTTTCATTTTCGCGTAGGTACCACTCTTGTTCGTTATATGGATCGACCGTACGACCTAACCGTACACTAAAAATAGAATTATTCAAAATGTCAATACATTTTTAATAATAATAATGTTTATTTCATTTTTTATTATTATTTACATATACGCCTCAATTTCTAGGGTTATTGGCGTTTCTATTGACATAAAAAAAAAATTGAACTGCACGTTTTTAAATCGATGCCTGAAAGCAGTGGTTCCCAAATTTTTACGGTGAAGCTCTTTTTTGGACTAAATTCAGCCACGGTGCAGGCCTTAAATATCTAAAAAAAAATATACATACACAACACTTATTCTCATTGATTTGATTCGGACTACACGATGTACATTTTTTTTTACAAGATTCAATTTCAAATTAACAACAATTACAATAAATTATAAATCATTTTTTATGAGTCATGGTGCCGTAGTAAAGTGATGGCGGTACCCCTAGGGCACCGCTGCCTTACAGAATTGTATTAGTTTAATTACAATAGGCTTAGTCTATGTGTATATCGTGCAGTATGTTATATTTTCTTCAGCAGGTTCGTCTCTTTAAGTAGTTTAAGAAGTATCGATGTCGTCTTTGGGATAGGTGCTAGTCATTCACATGGGTTGTAGGGGAGCAACACTGCAACGATCTCTCTCTGGGGTCCTTCGTCAGTATAAGCATTCGGTTATTAGGTGTTATGGTAACTGTAGCTGTCGTGTAACATGAGGTGCAAATAATGTTTATATAAATAATAATTTATGTACATTTAACAGCATAATATTTAGTACATATTTACACAAAATATAAAATAATATTAGATCAGTTACAAGCATTAGTAATAATATTTATTTTCCATATTAAACCACCACACGGACTTCTGCGTACCGACTACATGCAGTCTTCTGCGTATCCTGGCATCCTGCAGAGTTACCACAGCTTGAGAACCGCTTTAATACATGATAATATTGAAGAAGGTGTAGGCCGTAAATGTGGTACACATGTGTTTAATGTGTAAAAAATTCTACACTTAATAATTTCGAGTTTAACAAAATCGACAAGATTTGGACGAAAATAATTATTTAAAATTATTTTTTGTGTACAGTTTGTAAGTCCTAGTTCATACATTTTTCATTAAAGATAAAAGGTATTATGGTAAGCAAAAATGTCCTGAAAATGAAAACATAAAAATGTTTACCGATTGTTTTTTAAAAACATATTATATTGTATCTGCAGTACCCGCCTAGTATTTGGGTTGAGTTTTAGACAAAATCAAATTGTATAACTAATAAAAGTGAATTATTTCGCCCAAAGCCGAATGGTTTATTCTATGCCACACATCCAAATGTTTGTATTTTTTATTAACTCGCAATTAAATAAATCCAATCGAATACATAATTTCAATCCTAAAAAGATGAAGACAAAGTCAAAACACGATATCAAAAAACACGGAATACATTAAGAGTACAAAATGATGATGACGAAGTACAAGAATAATATATAATTTGGTATACCTGACTTGAATTAATGAGGTAGTCTTATTTAAATATTTACCAGTTTTTCGTTTGATATTGACATTATTAGATAATATACCGGAAAATATTTTTATTAATTTTTAACAAAATTATTTTAATTATTATTATTGACATTATTATAACATTGCTGACACTATAATTTATATTGTCATCATTGACATTATTCTTTATTATAAATTTGCCACATTAAATATTTTAGACAGATTACTCAATTAACGAAATCCGTCGAATTCTCCGCCGTTACCATACAACACGACCATCGGCTACATACCTATGCGTAGCTATTTACATAATATTATAATAGACGGCCGTTACGAATTTAACGAAACTGATAAATTTTATCACCTGCAGCACGCAGGTTGATGTGTTTTATAACTCTGATGGTTCTATTACTTAAATATTATGGACGATACACGATGGTTGACAATAATTATTGGAAATTTGAATTTTTTCTCCACCTCGGAGTTTTTTTGTTAAAGACACGCGTATCGGCCGCTCTAGCATATTCCATCTATGCGCGTATATGGTACAACATAAAAGTACCTATATAATATATACGTATCCGTAATTTGCGACCATCGAATGATAGTAAGTTTGTTGAGTTTCAAAACTGTTAATGTTATAGTGGGTTAAAGTCTTGATTACTTCATTCGTCAGCTAAAAATATATATATCATGCTTAAAACATGCGTTTAGACGATATATTATATACGATACCACAAGATATGTGTCGAAGACCTGCCACTTACATTCCGAGTCAATATAGGATGTATAGTAAGTATAATATTGTATATCTAATATTATACCTATTAGTATAAAAGGGGATAATGTACGTTTGAGTATGCATTCGAATTCGCTCATCGTGTCTCGGCGGCAGATGAACGATACAAACAATATGTGTATGTACGGCCTAACCAACCACCCGACGCTATGGTAGCTATATATATATTATGTAGGTACTTACCGTACATACACTTATAATATATATATATATATATATATAATGATACCTGTTAGGTAAACATAATATATAAACTATGTATACACACACACACTATATTATACACGCACTTGTTGCATATTATATGTAGAGGCATATACCTATACGCACCATTCAAACATATACCGCGTTTAATATACTTAAATATATCGGCCGCTTAGCGGTACGCCGTGTAGGACTTGAATGGAAAGTCGTCTCGGAATTAACTATTATATACATTTATATACTATTGCTATACCACTGCATGCATATATATACTAAAACTGCATCCCGGCGAGGAGATAGACGTCCCCTCTAAATTAACTCTCCGCGTGACTGCGCCTAGTAGACGAGCGATATTAATCTCGGCGAAATCTAAACGCATTCCTTCCGAGCTTCTCACACACACGCGCACACACACACACACACACACACACACACACACACACACACACACACTAACACACGTCTACTCAGCCGACAGTTTTATTGTTATTAGCAGCGTCGTCCCGTCGAATGTCTCGCGCTTGGCAGTCCGCAAAGTATGTATTCACAGGTGTATTTTATATTTTCTTTCTCGAAGCGAGCATATAATATTTTATGTTTTCGGTTTTCGATTGAATTCGATTATATTAAAATATGATATTGTGGATGATTATTAATACTTTGTCAATATCTCGGATTTTTTATAACTTCAAACTCAATATTTATTGAAATCCCATCGGAATAATTACAGTGATTAAGTATACAACTGCAGGTAGGTATATTATACCTATACAATAAAACTAGCGGAATATCTCCAACTTAATATTTCTATGCATATCAAACTTTTATCGGTTCCCCTCGAGCCGAATAAGACGCGGCAAAAGCTAACTGAGATTTCCACTTAGCTATACCAACAATTATATTATAAAATATAAATTATGTGTACAGTAATATGTTTCGTGACATTTTTGGTGGTTCGCCGTCGAGCTTCGTATGCGGAGAAATGTTTACATTTTTTTTCCTTTTTCGTCTTCCCTCGGCCTGCATAGTATTAGACAAATAAAAATATAAAATACACCTATACGTAGTATAAGCCTCTGTGATATTATGACGTATATCGTCCTCGGTCATATTATTTATCACCTTTATTGTTTTCAACGTCGCTCGTGATAAGATTCTACCCTGCGGCGTGGCCGTAGTTTAGATTTAATCGTCCCAAAAACTCATAGGTATACGGTGTGTGTGTGTGTGTGTGTGTAACGATCCCCAAAATTTTTTTCGCCAGACACAAAAACCTTGTCATAACAGCAATAAAGAATAAAACTTAGTACGTACCACGAGTGTATATTATAATAATATAATAATGTACACATAGTCGTCCGAATTATCTCGACCCCTCTCGCGAGCGCGTTTGTTCGGGTAGGACGGGTAGGTATGTGTATAATAATATTATAAACCATATCTTACACGTTGTTAGCATTTATGTGATATTTACGTATATAATATATATGTATATTCATACAACATAATGGGTCTTCTTCTCGTCCCGCAGCAGTTATATGTATTTGAAGGCTGACGGAAATGACGCGCCGACGAGACTCTGGTTCTTCAATCAGATAATAATATAATATATATAATAATATAATGTGTTTGTGTACAAAGTGAGTTGTAACGGCGGCGTTGATGTGATAATACAACATAATATATATAATATGGCTGCGTCATTTTTTTTTGTTCACAAAACCAATTGCTGACGGATTTTGAAATTTAATATTATTATGATTGTATTATTATGGTCAACTCTATGTAATATTACTGTGCATACAACGCACATATGTGTCGTGACGTATGAAACGATAACAAATTTTCCCGCGTGGGATGTAAAATTTGTTTTTATTTTCACGGCGCAGCTAAATTATTTATACATTGTAATAATAGTAATAATAAGTACTCGATAAATTATAATTCGGTGAAGTTTTAATTAGTTTGTACTTACAAATTACCATATATATTTACACTATTTCAGTCTAGACTCGATTTTTCATCAGACTTCGTTATCATCGTCTCGCGATCAATTTTTTTTTTATTATTACTATTTTCAACCTGTTTTGTTTTATTTTAAGTTGGATAATTCAAATCACAACCAAATCATATTATAATAGCATATCTGCTATACATATTATAATGATATAATATGAATTATCATAAAATATGTAAAACAATACCTTATTTAACTAAAAAAATGATTTTGAAGAAAACCATTTCTCGGCCATCATATTCTTTACATAACTGCTCGTATATACTGTTTGCATGTAAGTATGTGTATATAGGTATTTATGTATATTACGTCAGCGGGGAAGTTGTCGTGGGGTGATCATCCATCCGGAATCGAACCGGACACCTCGAAGTATGGCAACCAGTTTTCGCATTAAAACAAAAATGACATGTTCAATGATTATTTTTCTGAGAAATAAAAACTTCTGGTCGAAAGAAAAATATGTATAATCTTCTACATATTCGGAAATGGTACCTAATATATTGGTGTTAATATAATATTATTTTTTTTACAATGACGAAATCGCGTGAAAATTGATTTAACAAAAATCGAATTATTTATTATTTTAAATGTTATTATATATTATTATATGAACACGGATTGTTTTATAATAAATTATGGAGCGATGACGTCGAATGCGCGTTGCGTAAAAAACTAACAATTAACGATATAAATTATTGAATTGTCGACGACGCTTGTTCTGCTTCAGCAGCGATTATAATGTATTTCAGTGTTTGTATATAATATATAAAATATATTATATATATAATCGTAATGCTATATTTTTATGGTTATAACTTATAACAGAGTCACCGTTATTGTTGTTATTATTATTATTATCATTACACACTCTCGTCTGTATTTTATTATTATTACTATTATTATTGACGCGCGGTGTACGGCAGCTGATAGAAATCATAGTTGCGCCGCCGCCGTCGCCGACAGAATAATCGAAAAAAATATATATTTCTGATGTCGTCGGCCTTAGGCTACTAAGACGGGATGTGGGGTTAAAAAAAAAATAAAAATTGGTATAGAGTGGCGCCCGTTAATGACGACCGCGACAGCCCGGCACCTCCGGTCCTTCGACGTGGTCGCTCCGTCTCCTGGTGCACGCGGAGACACACACACACGCACACACACACACACACACACACACACACACACACGCAAGCACACACACACACACATACACAAGCACACACACACATTCCCTGCACCCTCCCTTCGTACCCGTTCGTCAGTCATAATAATATAGTTTTTCTTTCGATCGTCGCGCACAACAATATATAATAATAATAACAACATCTAATACTATTTATATATACATATTATAACAAACCACAATTACACACGTAAACGCACATCGGAGGCGGCGGCGGCGGCGGCGGCGTATATACACAACGTAGGTACATAATATAACATTATTATTATATTGTTGTTATGGAGTTATAGCGCCGCGTGTTATAAAACGAAAATGCGGTGTAAAAATTCAATTTTTCTGGTGTCCGGAATAAAAAAAACACTGTTGAGAATCGAATTCGAGAAACCCGCGGCGCGCACACCGGAAATTGTACGCGACGCATGTATATAGGTACCTACCTATAATAGTATACCGTACTGTAGGTATATACCTATATATATATATGCACCTCGCACGGAACTCTGCAGCTGATGAATCAGTGCGGTGATGTATAATTTCGGTATAATCAATTTGACTCGTTTTCGTGAGTCGCCGCCGCCACCGTCTTGTTTCAAACGCACATACATTAGTGCGTCCAATTTGTCACTTTATTACATACTATTTTTCTTCTTCCGTAAGGGCTGTGTGATTAACGAGGCCGACAAAACGTCGAGTTTTTCTCCGAGTGTATACACCTCGACTACACACCATAATATTGTATTATTATTATTATAAAATATACACGTACCCACCAACACACATATTATACAGCGATATTGTTAAATTATATATGTATATTATATTGTACGAATATCGCCGGTTCGGTGACGTCAAATTTCTCTGAACGCGGGAAAAAACACAATTTCCGTCCAATTACCCTCCGTGGTCAACGCGGCGCGTCCTAAAATAATCATAGGACAAAAATTATCGCGTGTTCTGCGTCCGAAAAACAACGCCGACCGCCGTACGTGATATATATGCTTTATATTTTTTTTATACGCAACATAAATGCACAATAATTTCGTCGCCCCTGTTATACAGAGCGCCGCCGCCGTATATCCGCAACTCCCCCGAAATTCGTTTATCGACACTACAATATTATCATATATATAAGTACTATCGAGTTTGTTATTATTTTTTTTTTCACACGTCTCGAGACGAATTATAATTATTATCGCGTGTAAGACAGACCTCGGTCGGATAAAAACGAAACGGTCTTTTTTAATTTTAAAACAAACCGTCGGCGGCGGCGATATGTATATATAGGTAGGTGCGACAAGTGTGGCGGGCGGCGGCGGCGGCTTCGCGTTCGTAATGAACACGTTGTTTTCCGTCCCGAAATTCTTATAACGACCTGCGAACTGTGCAAATACTCGTCGCCTATATTTTACGTGCGCAAAGCGTATATACGTCAAGAGGGAAAAAAAAATTATAAGACGATATTATTATTATTATTATTATTATTATTATTATTATTATACATATTATATACACGTACCTATACGTATAATACGTTTGCCGGACCAGTTATTCGAGACCGCATAAATCAAGTAAATTTCGAGTAGAATGAGAGGAAAAAAAAAATTAAATGTTAAATGTCTGAACTATTGGAAACCCGTGCCGCAGAGGTCACGAGACGCGGTGGTGGGCACCCGCGCGCGGATACGTCTCCGCCGAAAACGGAACGACCGACTGCTCGGTTGTCGTTCGCTCGCAGTTTAATAATATTATATTATATTAAATTATATTATTATATCTTTATATTCTCTCGTGTGTGTGTGTGTGTGTGCGTGTATAGTATAATATAGACTTGTTTGTACATGCACGCCAAAAACGAGAATGTTTTAATTAGAAATCCCGCAATAACGTCGCGTCGTCGTTGCATATTATAATATATAGGTAATACACACGAGTCGTGTGCGCCTGCCTATATCTGGGCCGCCCGACTAGTATAATCCCCCGAGTGGACCACGAGTCATCTCGATATTATATATCATTATTTTTGAAATAATATAATTATTATTCGCATTCGCATTCGCATTTTGACACGCACTCCGCTGCACCGGCACCGGCACGGGCATAATATTATAATATCCGGGTTGCGATGTTGTAGGTGTATGGTTCGTGAGCGATGTTTCAAGCTCGACAGTTGTACACAGGACCTATAATGCTGAATAGATTTTAGTATACTGTGTACAGTGTACACGTAGTTACCTGCAGCTGGTTATACCTAGGTATAACTGGTATAAGATCCACGATATTTGTATAGTTCCATCATATAATATATACCATCGGCGTGTGCAGATGAGACTTCTATGATGTATAATATTATTCTCGTCGGACGTCCAACGCCCACCATCTTATAATGTTGCAGTCGTAAATTTGTCCAGAAAGACGACGAGCTACCTCTAGAACAGGTAGGTATACCAAATAATAATATAATAATTGTTAAAGTAAGACAGTTAATAATATTATTGCAATAGAGGTATTTCTATACGGACTAAAAACCTACCGATTGTTTTAAATGTTATTATCGTGTATTCACGAGTTTGCAGGGACGTCTTATTGGAGAGTTTTTTTAAACTATTATGTTCATTCATAGAATGTTGGAATAATCATAATTCTGTAGTTTAGTCACTTTATGAGTTCTTCCGGAAGAAGCTCGCATCGCCATGAGATTAATCTTAAATTTTTCTTTTTGAGGCATCTTCCATATTTCATTGGATGCACCCAATAACGAGTTTATTGCAGCTTTTTTTCTCGTTACCGCGCTTAATGGTTTTTGTGAAATAGGTACATAAGCTACGGCTACAATGTTGTCTAACACCATAATTAGATTAAAGACTTTAGTACACAACAAGGCGTAGATTCAGATAATCTTAACAATAGTGGTGTTGAAACAAAATAAAATTGATCGTACCGTTCTATTTTAGATAACTTAATTTATGATACTATTGAATTTTATTGGTGGCCTAGAAGACAAGGGGTGCCCGAATACTCACATCACCCCTCCTCTCTTGATTCCGCACCTAACACAACACACTTTTTAATTTAGTAAAATGTATTAAAGTCATACCTCACCTCAATCACCAGCGTTTTCGACACAAACGTCTCACTACAATTTGTACAAACTATTCTTTTGACATTTTTTAAGTTTGGTGAGAAAAAATCGGGTATGAAAAATTGGCGAGAACGCAATTTCAACGCTATATTGTTTGAGTGCGTAATCATAGAACATTTTTAAATTCACCCCACGTGTAACCGGCTTAATAATATATACGTCGTGCGCACGTACATCGATGATGTTGATCGGTTACGACTTTACGAGACGTAAACCGCGTGTAACGAATACCAATTTTAAACATTTTAGCTGAATATTATCTGATGAAACAATAAACTGTATTAAAATATTCATTATTACTCCACATAATATCTTTAATTGCCATTTATTTATTTTTTGTGTGTCTTTTTGGAGTTTTTGATACCAAGTTCCATGTCTGCTGTTTTAATCTGCGTCATATTTAGATAAAACTATGTAGACTCTGTGACTGTGTACTGTCCTAGTGTGTATAGCCGGGACTCGCGAGTCACGTATTATTATTATTTTGTTATATATTATAATGTACCTACCACCGTGTACCCCGGTATAAAAACATAGGCACTACCATAATGTATAATATTATAATATAAATATATAATGTACCTATATAATAATGCGAATATCCTTCAAGCCGCGTACCGCCGCTTACTGTATTTGAATATTAATACAAATAATATATAGTTATATCTGATAATGTACGTGTGTAGGGGTGGAGGGGAGGAATCCGATCGTTAATACGTAATATAATTTATAGAATAAAGTATAGAATGAGCGTATATATGTACGCGCACAACGCACACATGTTATATTATTAGTCCGGACGACGTTGACAGTCTTTTGTTCATTGTTAATATTGTGTTTTTTACCTCAATTAATTTTGTTTGAAATATTCAAGGTCGTTTTCCGTTTACGTTAATATATTTAAATTATAGCGGCGGCGAGTATTATACCTATATATATGTGTGTGTGTGTGTGTGTGTGTGTGTGTGTGTGTGTGTGTGTGTGTGTGTGTGTGTTTTTATTATATACTTGTGGGCTACTTACCGCTGGATACTAAAGAATTGAAATACTGCTTTTTTTTCTCCCCCTCCCCTCCCTGCCACCCAGTATCCAGTTCAATATCGAGATTATACCTATTATTGGATTTAACTTCGATCTAATTAAAACTGAACGAAATTATCTCGTAGGAGAATATAGGCATTATTGACAGTACAAAGAATAATCGCCAAGACTGCAGCCACATTGGATATATACATCTTTTTTTTTCATATACACATCCCACGCCATAAAATGTTGTTCCATAATAGCTCTAATTTGTGAATAATTTTCGTTTCTCTTTCGTACAGCGACGATGGTCGATGGAGGTTTTTTGCTTTCGACCCCATTAAAAATAATATTATGTAAACTTTACAAAAAAAAAAATAACCTAATAATAAACGTAATATAGTTGAGCGCAGATCACTGCAGATTGTATCGTATTGTTAAATTTATCAAACCAATCTATCTTTTAATTTGAAAATAAATCACTTTTTATACTTCTATGGAAAATAAACATTACCGCCCAAGTAAGCGCAAGACAGTGTACTGTTTCATTAATTTAAAATAGAGAAAAATCAAATAAATCTAAATATTTTCTATTCTATTATTTATGTCATACCTATAAAAAAAATACTTTAGATTTGTTGATAATTAAAATTAAAATAAATTATGGTTGAAATCGTTCATTTTGTACATTGGCTAATTGGTTTGTATCAACGGTAGATTTTTTTACGAAAACCCCAATGATTATTTAAATGATTATTTATATTATAAATACCACTGCTAGTATAAATAAAAACAACGGATTAGTAAAAATCAAATAGAACTGTAATATATGTTAGTGAAAGTCGAGGTGTAAGTATACTAGGTTAGGTATATCGTATATATTACTAATTTATTACTTTATTATATCGACGTATAGTATTCTAAGAGTCAAGACGTGTAAAGTGTTGATAGCTTATCAATAATGATCAATATCCATAGTGTACTCACCGTGAATATATAATCCAAATAGTTACTATATAGATTATGTGCAAGTATAGCTGATATGTACAGTATACGTTTATATTTTTGTCATAATAATAATATCATCGGATCCATTAGGGGGAGACCCATCATTTTAAACTTAAAAAACGAATTCGTGTCGTCCACCCAATTCAATCAAAATTATAACGATAAATGTAAATCTATCTATATATTATGTATTATATACGTTTATATATTTGGAACACACATAATATTGTTACGTCGGAAAAATGGTACCCCCGGCACCTCGTCCAGTCATCCCATTTTAATATACCTATATATATATTTAACACATATTCACCTAATATAATAATATTATGCCGTCGTCGCGGCAGTGTATAGTGCAATGCCTGCCGGGGGTAAGTGATCGATTACTTTTGTTTGTTTGAGAAAAACCATCGTCGTCGTCGCCGTCATCGCGTCGTCGTATCTATGTGCACGCTGCGTGCGACGACGGTCGAGATGAAAAAATAAACGAAAAGACAAAAAAAAAGTAAAAAAAAAAAAAAATCATCGCAAACAAAGAATGTCCGGTTAAACAGGTCCATATTTACCATTATTATTTTCACGTGCATTCCTTTTCGTGTATGCCGCGCGCGCGTATAGTCCAACAGCTGCGGCCGGCGTGTAGGTATATAGAGGTATCTAGTATATATATATATATATATATACATATACATATACATAAATACCTAACTATGTATGTATATAGGTACACAAAACAGACAAATACGCATACATAGGAGAACCGATCGAAATGGCAACTTGATACGTTTAGGGCGAAGCGTTAAGGCGGAATTTTTTCCACATAATGTGTGTATATATATATATATATATAGGTGTGTGTGTGAGAGAGAGATCCAAACTTCTCTCACACTCGGCGCGTTCGTTTGCACTCTCGTATAATATGTAGGTAGGTACGAACGGTTTTTCGGGTAATACGATATATATACGCGCGCCGACGAGGGAAAGAAAACGGTTTTTCGTAAATACTTCACAAGGCTAAGACGCGTTACGGTGTGTATATTATTATTATATTGTTAAACGATCGATTTTTTATTTTTCGAGAACTATTCGGCTCCACGACCCGAACACTCGACCACTAATCACAATCGAATATATATATAATATATATACATATTATGGTCACCACAATAAATTGTCTTATTATCGTGTGCAAATTTGTGACGACACTGTTTTCTTTGATTGAAAATCGAATCTCGCACATCACACGAAGCGTCTGTAGACATCACAAGTACTTTTTATCTTAACATAAATATGTTTTTAGTCTGCGGGGTACACGCAATAACAATATGTTTCTGACCGATTTTTAGTAAAATGGTTATTTTATTAACAAAAACATATCTATGATTCATAGATTTTCCTTGTAGGGGAAAACTGTCGACTAGCGTGATATACGGTTTTTTTTTTATTTAATAAGTCCTCTGCCACTACCTATATGGCCATACCTATATGACTGATTTGAATATCAACATACCTACGTTTACTCTTTATCTTAAATTGCATTCAGTAAGTACATATATAAATTACAATCGTTTTAATTAAATTAGATTTGATAATAAAGGTTACCGTGTATTTTAATTTATCCATGTAAATGGCTTCTGACAGAATGTTGGATATTATAAAATACTTTACGCACACACATTATGTGATCCATCACGATATATTTTATGTCTCAAAATTCCACAGTCCGATACAAGAAATAAATAATTTCCGATCGAATCCAGTTTGTTTAATATTTTGATACTTTGCCGCTGTGCCGTAGCCACTCGTGGTTTGCACGCAATTTTTTTTTTGTACACATTTCTTGTATTCAGTATAATTCGAAAGAATTAAATAATATTAATTGTATAATTTAATGTAAAATCTATAACTTTTGCTGAACAAGTCGTTATGAAAATATCTTTTTTTATTTTTGAGGTTAATATATTACGGCTTATTAATATTATACTATATAAAAAAAAGAAGAATTTTCGAGTTTGAAATTTCTTTCATTGGCCACCAAAAGCATCGAATCAACACACACACATACACACACACATAAACGCATACCTACATAAATATATAATTTAGCAGATATAAGCGCGTATCGGATCAAATCGATGGAATGTTTGGCTGATTAACCGTTATATAGTATAATATATATTTTATACCCCATGTCCCAATATATAATTTTAATTATAATTTAATTTCTCTTTATCGATCGAATTCGAAGTATATTATATGATGCGTTAATGTTGTGCGCGTCCGCAGCATATTACGTATTGCCTATATAGCCGAACTGCCGAAGACAGTAATTATAGTTATCCTCCGATAAATTAAGAGCAAAACGTTAATAATAATTTTAGTTGTTGCAGCTACGGATAGAGCAGAAGTCACATATGTATAACATATAAATTTTATGTATACCAATCTTGGTTGGGTAACTATATACACATACTATAATATATAATATTATATATAGTTGAACTCGGGACCATCGCGGTAATGCGGATAAAACGTCTTTATGCGTTCGTTCTAATTAAAATATCTATCTACCTGTATAAATAACTATATAGATTATATAGATATAGATATTTATTATAATACGGTTTGTGCGGTTTATTGTATATATATATATATATTATATTGCTCGTATTTATAGATATGAATCGCGTATTATAAAATATATATTATTTTATACATTTTTAATTGATTAATTTCTTCTGATAGGTATAATGTAATATTATTATCACGGTGCGAAATAATATGACTTTAATGTACAGTAATACCACCTAGCTATACTAGTATAATATTTATAATATTATATTATGCTCACTATCAAGGCCGCCCACAGGGGTGACCAGGAGAGGACATTGCTCCCTTTGCTCTTTTTTTTCAAATGAGTATTTGTCATCATGCATCAAATGACGAAAGTATAGTGTTAAAAGTATATTGTACAACAAATAGTTATCTATTCGTAATAGTACAAATAATATCTAGAAAACAAAGGGATATTCGTTTAAAGTACGAATTTTGAATTTGAATTTCACGTCGTGTAAAACTTGATTTTTATTGCTGTTATATTTTTGATCAATATTTTAGGACTTTTAAGTCATTTGAGAAATGTTCAACTTTAGCGTTTGAATTTAGACTCTAGTTTTTATTCGATTTTAAATTGCGCACACGTAAAACAAAATACAAATTGACCAGCACTAAATAACAGTTGTAGTGTACACATATATATAGGAAAATTCTTCTCCACTTTTTTCTCTCCACAACAGCACTCGAGATTTGAACATATAAAATGCAGTTTAAACGATCGTTATTCTGTTTTTTTTTTCAAACGCTGTTGTTGTTACAATATATGTATATAGGTAGTTTTTTTTTTAAGAGTAGGAAGATACTAAAACCATTATAGGTCATGACCAGACTGGTTGGATGTGTAGAACTACATTAGTTAAATGTATTATATCACACTGAAATGATTGATAAATTGTCATGTATATATATAGGCCCAATCCTTTTATCATTGTTGCAGGTTTGGGTAAGTCGTCTTTTTCACACTGTGGCGTGCCCGACACTTTCTCCAAACGGAAATCTCTTTGCGAGGGTCCAAATGCACGTATCAACACGGTTTACACTGCAACTGCAGGCGGATTGTCAGCGGAGTACCTACAAAAAAGAGCAATATATTATTATTTATATTACTCTGAAAACGCCGACCGAAGTAATCTGTGTATATATTATAATAGGTACCCACCATTAGGATCCAGTCAAAGGTTTTAGAGTTCGTGTAAGTACATAACAATATCATAAACCCCCAAGGTTGTCGGGTGGTACAAAAAATAATAATAATAATAATAATAATACAGAAAAACGTGACCAATCGGGTAGCACGACAAATTTTTTCTCGTTCACTTCTCGAGTTTTGTACGACTGTCAACCGGCCAAGGTAATTGGTACAATGTTTGGTGCAATATATACTACCTACATCATGTATGTATATAGATATAAGCAGTACATACTATATAGTGTACAATATTATACATACCTCTGAGAGAGATAATATAGAAAACTATGTACATAAGTTGTAGTGCGTGTAGATATAGGTAGTGAGGGAAAATCGAATAAATATTTTTCAATTTCACTCCTATAATAATATTAAAAAATGTAATTTACAACGTTATAATTAATTTTTTTTGTACTTACAAACAGTGTTTTGATAGCATCACAGTTAAATTATACACCGATGACTTATAGAATATTAACATATAGGTATTTATATAAATAACGATATGAAAAATAAATATAACAACTGTAGCAGTGCTGCATAAAACACGATGTTTGTAAAAAATCATATAAATGATTCTTATAATAATGAGTACCTATAGGTAAGTTTAATAACAATAATAATGTATAATAATAATAACATGAACTTTTTTATGTCTCAGATTTTCATATACAAGTTTGATTAGTATTCTTATATTTTTTCTCAAAACTTCATTTAGAAATAATTATTGCCCTTGATTGCACGTCCTTAATAAGGCTTCAGATGGATTCCGCAGTATGCGTGTATAACATATTGGTGTAATTATTTATATGTGTAAAATAATATATAATATATTATGTAAATTGTAAATCGATTAGAAAATTAACAATATTTACACTCAAATTTATCATTATAAATTATAATTATCAAATATAATATAAATAAGGAGAATGGTCGTATAAGACGCTTATGGTTCTTTGTTTTCGGTGCTTCAACTAAAAGGACGTGGTTCTTATCATGGATTAATAATTCGATTAAAGTGCTCACACATACATGGCCAGTCTTACGAGTTGTACTAAATTAAGTCATATTATTATTTATTATAGTGTATAGCAGCCATAAGGAATCACGTGAGTAAACACAAAGTTTCAGACTTCATCACACCACTCGCGACACAAATAATAGAGCATTTATGAGCGAAGAAAAACAAACAATTTTCCGACGGAGAAATAATGAAAGAACGAGATTGGTAAAATAATAGACAACTATAATAGTCGTCGAGAATATTCTCTCTGCAAAATGAATATATATTTTGGACAACATTGTGTGCCATTATACCATACCCATTGTGGTATAAAATATAGAATTGGGATTGCAACACTCTCCGTGCGCACATCATTCACATAATTTTAATAGGTTCCATATCATATTATATAGGCATTAGGCTGTATAAACAGGAGTGTGAGTGAGAGACTTACACGCGCGTATATTTATATTGCACTGATCGTTCGAGTGTGACGTCAATATTTTCTTCTTATAGCACCAACCGATTGCGTCTGGGCCATGTGCACTGCGCTGTTAGGTTTATGTATATATATATAAATATATATATATATATATATGTTTATTTACAAGTTTACAGGACCATAATATATTTAGGAGTAATGGTGTTGCAGTTAAAACGCATTCTTTTCGATAACTCGTCACGGGCAGATCCTAAACACGTCCCGGAATAGGCCACAAACTAGTCGTCGAAATAATATATTATACAGGTAATAGCTGCATTGGAATGGTGAACGTTTATTTAAACCAATATAACGCAGAATGCATAATATATTTCAGTGCCTACCCGCCCTCAACCCCCTTAATAT
This sequence comes from Myzus persicae, assembly GCF_001856785.1. Taxonomy (NCBI): domain Eukaryota; kingdom Metazoa; phylum Arthropoda; class Insecta; order Hemiptera; family Aphididae; genus Myzus; species Myzus persicae. The sequence continues at coordinate 1,141,974 of NW_019101246.1, read as the reverse complement.
AATATGATAGTCACAGGGACACTCGCAAAGAATTAACTCACTATAGGTAGATTAACTATAGTTAGATTAGATTAACTCACTTTAAATATTTTTGATGCTAATATAGTAATATATTATTATGCCATGTGGAGAAGACATTCGTAATTGTTGTATTATAATATTACTATTGGGGATGAGGTGACCGAGTGGTCTGACGCGTCCGCTGCGACGCAGCCGGTCGCGGTTCGATCCTCGGCTACCGGGCGGCATTTTTCTCCGGACAAGTCGCGGTGACCGGAGAACAAGTGCTGCCATCCCCCACCCCCGGGGCATGGCAGAAACCTACGGGTGCCCCATTCGAAATTCTGCCAAAAAACAAACACACACGTGTTCCCCCCTACCGTTCCAAAAAATATACAATACAAACTACAATACAAATCCTACTACAGCTAATGGCCTCAGTTGCCGAAGCTTAAGTTCAATAAAAAAAAAAAAAAAATATTACTATTGCTTACCATAATGTATCCAATCTCTAGTTCGAGTTCTTAATGATGAATTCGTTATTTTAATATTACGGATTTCCCAATTAGCACTCGTTTATAATCTATACGAGAACAAAATGTCTCTTTGACCACATGTTTAATGATTAGCGGCCAATACTCGATTTTATTTTTGACATTTTACAACATCAAAATAAATGACATTATCCACTGTAACATACAAAATATAACAGTGGAAAAGAAATGCAAGAGAAACTAAAAAAGTGGGTATGTTTTTGGTACAATATGAGGTTATGTTACTGGCAAGTAAAAACTTTTTGACTTCAAGTGAATGTTTATGTTGCCTTAAAATGTGTACTTTAATTGTAGAAAAGACACAATACAAAAATGATTAGCAATATAATAATATAGTTTTTTCTCAATAAAAACGTAGGCTCAATACCTATTATAATAAGCCAGATTTATACTAAAAATATAACACAAAAGTTAAAAATTTTAAAAATTTTACAACAGTAAAATAATCCGTCATCAGAGGCGATCATTTATTTAAACATTTCAAACAAAAAATATCAGATTTTTGTGAGACAAAACGAAATTCGCGTTTGATGCTAACTATACAGAAACCAATATGGATTGAAAAAAATGAGCTAAAAACACCCTACGAGTCTCGGGGAATCCATTGATATAATTTCTATTGAAATCGGTCCAGTGGTTTCTGTCGATAGATTAGCCGATAGCAACACAAGACTCGATTTCACATATTTTATATAATACCTCTATACAAAGAGATAGAGTACAGAGATATGCGATTTGTTTGATTCTTTCGTTTGGTATTCACTTCGGAGATCACCATCATTCATTCACGTCGACCCTTTTTTCATCACCCGAAACGTGCGTTGTTGTAGGCGGTGTGTGCCTCTGAGGGTATATTGTGCCATATAATATAATATATTACGTGATCCCGACATTGTGCAATTCGTCGTATGCACGCTTGATGTTTGGATATGACACTATATTATTATTACTATCCTCGACGGTCAGGAGATTAAAAATATATCGTTTTTGTATGATGTGTATTATCGGGTATATACTGCAGGTATACGTTTGTGCATTATTATTATTCTGTTAAACAACTGAATTTTCTACCTATATCGGGATAGGGGCGATAGTACACACGGCGGCGGCGTTAGCATTGTGTATGTTTACGCCTGTCCCTTTATATGATATATTATGCACCTTCCTACCTAAATAAATTGACCAGCCCAAAGTCATCGGTTAAGCGGCATCGGGGTGCTTTATATATATTAAAATATAAACGTTTGCGGTGCTTTGACCGATGTCCGGACGTGCCGAATGCTACGAAAATATTCAAAACACAAATGAACAATCGTCTATCTTGGGTTCTACAACAATACACAACTACTATATGGGTTAGGTTTTGTTAATAATAAAAGAGTTTTAAAAACCGAAGATTTTTGGGCACCTCATATATCTTTTACCATACATAATAACATAACGACATGACACAGTATCAGATACTCAGACGCAATGTCGCTAGTCCTATATACCTTTAAAATAATATATATTTTACTCGGCTGATGGCTCTATATACTAATATATAAAAATATATGTCTTGTAGTTTATTGCATATTATTTCTGCAATTGTGTATAATATATAATATGCTCACGATACCTATAACATTTTGGCCAATTACAACCCCGTGCACCCACTCCCTAGCGCAAACCACTAATTATTATATTGTCAAATAGTAGGTGGAGTATTTTTTAATATATCATTTTCGCCGAAATAAATGTTTAAACAAAAACCAGTTACTTATCTCTGCGGTTGATGATGATATATTCTGCCGCGAATGTGACCATAAATAGAGAATACCTACTCGCATTAATAACATTAGTTACTTTTAAGATTTTAGTATATCAACTCATTACAAATGTTTACGATGTATTCATCTCTGCCCATTAGTAATCTAATCCTAGATTAAGATCCGTCATTTTTTTTTTAAATTACCGTAATAAACGTTACCTAATGGGAAATTAACGAAGAAAAAAAACCAAAAATAATTTTTTATGTTTTTTTATTGGTGCCGAACTATTGGTATTATATATGTAAATATAAAAAAGAAACATTTCGATGTCAACGAAACAACCGAAGGGCGAATTATAATATTGATTGTGCCGAAACTAAATGCGTTGTTTTGATAAAGTTTTTTCGCGCAGTATAAATAGTTTTTATGGTTGTTGTATTATTATTACTCCCGCCATCGCCATCGTCTCCGTTCGAAGGAGTGTATATAATATAATATTTAGGTATGTTATTATTACTATAGGTACTTTTCTGTCGGATCATTATTTTTATGTTTATGCGTGTGCGTGAGAGTGTTTACGTGTGTGTGTGTGTGTCGTGTGTGTTTGGTGTATGTGTGTGTATTATAATAATTATTATTTTATCGCATTCGCGAAAATGGTTCACGCCCTTATCGAAACGCGAAAAAAAACAATAAAAACCAAATTGCACTGCTGCACATATAGCCGATACGATATTATAATACATAATTTTTATATTGACGGTTATCGGTGTAGTAAAAATCATTCGTTTCGGAAAAGTTTTCAGATGGCCGTTAAATTCGCAGAGTATAGTTACACCTACTTATAACTGAGTATAATATAGGTGTAGGTAATCGTCGGTCATAATATTAATAATATATTGTTATCGTTATTAAAACGAATAATACGATATAATGCTTTTAAATTTAGGGTATTTACTTTAAACTTTTTTTCCACCAGACAGATTAATATATTTTGTAATAATAATACGCATAATACAATCACCTAAGTATATAATATATAACATAGTATAACTAATGTGTGAATATGTGGTATGTATATATATAGCGCTAGTTAGTGTCTTTTAATAGGCAGACGCCCACCATTGCCAGCACGTCGAGACGTGCATATTATAATATACTATTTTATACACAATAAATTAATGATATATGCGCTTACAGGGTGTGCCGAGGTGTTTTTGCCACCATACGTATGAAAAAAAACTAGCCGAAACGCTGGAATACACCCACTCCCCGCTCTGCAGTATGATGTGCAGCAGCAGATTGCGTGTTGGGTGTTTCTGTCGCTCAGAGACTTTAACTGAAACTTACTGCGATACTGCAACGATAGACCTACCTAAACGATGATATAGTAATATTATATTGGTAATATTTGCTCCTCTAAAAGTGTCAAAACTTTGAGTGTGCATGTATAGCATATGAATGACACCCTATCGTCTACGCGTCTAACCACACCCAGACGACCTTCATCAGACACGAAAAACGTAAAATATTCTTATCGTGTGGACGAGAGTAAAACGCTACGAAAAACAATTAACAATGATAATATAAAGACCCTCGATACAACGAATTTCGATAAATCGTTTAATAGGTATATCTACCTATAATAGCTATGTGTATACATTACTATTAAATTGTTCGGAGACTTTAACGCCGATAACACCGCGTCACAGCATGTATAGGCAACGTATTGGCGCGTGCGTATATATATAACAAAATGGTTATTGTGCACAAGCGGCACTGCTGGGTTAACTCGTTTAATATTATTATTTTGTTGTAGTCGTGTATAATATTATTATAAATTAGACGCGATAATAATAATAAAAAAATATCGTAACTAATTTGAAGAGTCGTGCTCGCTAGACGTCGGCCAGGTCGTTTTTTATATTTTAACGGTGTAAACAATGTAATAACATTGTATAATGATAGACGCGAAAAAAACTTGAAACGATGTATATACATGTTTAATTTGTTTAATTTAAAAATATGATTAAATGCATTATAATTCGCGCGAACCATAATAATATCTCTATTCACTATTTCCGTCGGATATTATTATTATACCACAATGCAAAGTTGTATTTAATTCCCCGTCGGGTGAACGTGAATCCTATTCGCATGAAAATGTTACGGATATTTCATTATTTATTATTCTTAACTATTTTATATAGACTTAAAAGTAATCATACAAAAGTAATAATAATTAGTAAGGAATGAATTCCAAAGCCTGAGTTCTTACACAATTTAATAATTTACCTATATATATACATTATACTTATACCTATATAAATTATTTCATAATAATGTGTTTAACAATATTTTGTTGTTTCTTATTATATTCATACGTTCGTCAGAACAATATGACGATATCTTGGTTTTGTTCGAATATAGAACTCCATATTATAATTATACAATACAAACCAAAAACATATTATTAGTTATGAACCCCCAAAAACTACCTTAAGAGGATGTCACACTGCATGTGTTGTCTTTGTCTTACAAATGTACAACATATCACTGTTTTGAGTGGGACAACTTTTATCTTTCTGTGTTTGAAGTAGTGGCTCCAAAATGTATGATCATATAGATTAGAAAATTATCGACGCAACAGCGTGCCTATATTTTAGATAACATAAATACAATAAAAGTTATTTGCTTCTAAACATTTTGTTTTTTTTTGTCTTTTTCATTTGCTTATAAAAAATGATTGGATAGTGTAATTAAAAAAGAAGCAAGCTGCTGCACAGATAAAGTTCTACTTTACATGTTGTGAAAATTTGGTAGTTCTACAACAAATAATAAATATGGTGCGAGAAAAGTTGTCCCGCGCAAAACAATTTTTGCTACGTGTACATTTGTAAGTCTCCGTCTCCTTCAACACATGCGGTTGTGACGTCCTCTTAACAAAAACTATTGAACCCCGTACATTGTACATATTATTATTATATTGCCATATTGGTACATCACACGCAGGCACACGCGTATCACAACAAAATATCGCATTACCCTCCGTCTGATTTTCGTTTATTCGTTAAATATAATAATATTAAATAAATATCCCTATCAAGTACTGTAAAATACAAGTACTAAACAAGACAAGGCATTATAATATAGGATATAATATGTATAATTTAGGTATTACCAAACATGCTGCGTGTCTGTTCGAATTGTGTCACTTAGTATAATATTTTATTACCTATATTGTAGAATATTGCAATATTTAAGTGTTATAACATTGTTAGGTTTTTTTTTTTGTTTATTAGCTTTTTGAATTACAACAATAGCAATGGAAACTATTGCAGAATACATTCAACGAACTACACTGCCGTTAACAATATCAAATAGGAAATAAAAATAATAATTAAGATAGAAATAAAGGAGTGTTAAAAATACATATAAACCGAAGACCAATACAAATATACAAGTTACAGATAGCAAATTCGGTGATCAAAAATATTATACATTTATTTAATGAGATAAGACTAAGATTCAAACTATGGAATAAACTGCAGTTTGTTTAGAACAATTAAATTGATTTTTATAAATATTTATATAACCGTATACGTACAGACAATGTTATATATAAATATTATATGATATAGTGTGCTTAAATGGAAACAAGGCTTTCTGTAGTGGATCACATAATAATCATTTACCCTAACCCCATCACATTATGAATAACGATCCAAATTACCTATTAGTTATTTATTCCCTTATCATTGTCGGTCTAGCCATGGCCACGGGACCGAGACGGGGCTGGGGCCCTCAGTATTTAAAAAAAAAAATTTTATTTGCTTGGCGAATTTTCGGTGAAAGACATAAGCGCCAAAATGTGATAAGAAAAAAAAAATCGTACCTTACAAAAGCGCCAAAATCGTATCGTACATAAGCGCCAAAATGAGATGAGAAAAAAAATCGTATTTTACAAAATCGTATCGTATATAAGCGCCAAAATTCTAGGTACCTGTGTGCTACGCAGTGGCGGCTCGTGCCTAGGTGTGCAAGTGTGAGCTCACCACATATATTAATTAGATATAATAGTGAAAATGTATAATAATAATGCATTTATGTAAAATAATAAATTAATTTTAACAAATATCTGTTTAACTGTATTTATTATATAAAAAAATTAAATTTTAAAAACAAACAAACGACAATTATTATTATACTCCGAATTAATATTTTTTAAAGTACTTAATATTATTTTCTAAAACTGTATAATCTCAAAATTAAAAATGCTAATAAATATTTTACTAATTACATTTATGCTTAAAACAGACTAATTTTTTTAAAATAAACTTTTGCAATAATTACACACCGCCTACTTTGAACACCACGAGCCGCCACTGGTGCTACGGTTAAAAGATATTAAATAACAGATAATATTATAATTAGAACTATATCGATCAAAAACTCCAAACGTTTAATCTTAATCGATAAATGTATTATTTTACAAAAACTCAACCAATTTATTAAATTTATATTTATTGCATGTATACATACCTATACTCATATTATATTTTAACAATTTATTATTGAACATTTTTTTAATGTAATATATTATATGAAATAAAATATTAAATTTGGCGCAAATGATAGGTCATTATTATACCTTTGGCGCTTATGCCATGTGTTAAGTACAACAGGTATACAATATTAGATTGGCGCTTATGTCATACAAATTTTGGCGCAAATGATAGGTCATTTTTGTACCTTTGGCGCTTATGTCATGTAGCCCGAATTTTTGTGGAGTAGGACCCCGTAAAATATTTATCAAGATACTTAACCATACGTAATTTTTAGGAGCGATTTTTATTTACAAGGCCCAAAGCATTATGGGGTGCTTTAAAAAAACTGATCCATGGGCACTGCCGTTTATTCACAATAATAATAATAATAATAATAATAAATCCTTTTAATAAAACACTAATAATACATAACTAGGTATCTATATCGAAGCAATTCTCCAGTCTTCAGTTGGAAATTTACTAAAAATATTTTCCGTTTATAATATTAATTTGTTGAATATTTCTCAATATAAATATTGAATTTAACAGTAATGAGATGAATAAACGTTCTTGTAAATAATATGGTTGTCTGTAGCCAATTTTGTATTCGTCGCATTATAGAAATAAACATACTATATAGCTACCTAGATTAAGTGCATAATTGTTAACCAAGTTATTTGGAGGTGCTAACAAATTATTTGAGGGTAGTAAACACTCTGAATCCCCGAACTAGTTGCACCTATCATTATGCAACAATAAAACAGAGTTGTCACCGTCTTATTATTAGCATTAAACGCCGAGTATAGTAAAAACTGCTATCGCCGTATTTCAGGGATTGTACTACATGTGGTTGATGTTAAAGTGCCAATTATTTTTAACATTTAAGTTTTCGAGAAAGTCATTAAATATTATTTACCCATATAATTACCCATTTATACAATATGTTAATATAATCCCTAAGGTACTCGTATAAAACAGTTTTTATTATAATATATATATACGTATATATATACAGACGTGGGTGTGAAACAGAAATACCGTTGCGACATCTTAATCAAAATAAAAAAACCTTTTTATATAGGTCTATAAAAAAAAAATGTTCATTAATAATTGAAATGTTTGAGTTTAATCTCAACGTAATATTTAAGTACATCATATTATTCTAACAAAATATTTTATGTTACTTTCAGCCTTTTTTTTATTTTCAGCATTTAAAAATTAACATTTACAAATCCGTACATATCAATTTCTCAAAAAGTGACCGCAAAACGGAAGAATTAGCTTTTTGTGTATTCTAAGGTATGATTTAACTTATTAGACATTAGTGTTTATAACTTTGTACAAGACAGGTACCATTGAAATGTACAAAGCCCTACCACGACACATTGTTAGGTACTTATTCGTTGTGCGGCGAAATCAGTTTTACTGAAAAACATTGACAATTCGAAATTATAGAGTGTGACAATAACTATATATAATCCTATTTCTATAATTCTATGAATTACGACACTCGTAGGATATAGTGTTCTTTTAGATAAAATTTAATTTAACTTTAATTCTTTTGAGTAGATAATTATATACATAACATTTAAGGCGGTTGACGTGGACAATACTTTACAACTTAAACAAAATGATTGCTTATAAAGAAGTAAAAGAAGTAGGTAGGTAGTCTCTAAAAAAATAATAATAAAAAAATATTAAAAAACAGTACTTTCTATTATATATACGCATTTATATATTTTAGGTACCTTATTGGTATGCTATTTTCCCATCAAATTAGACGGTGTGCATCTCAGGTGCGCATACAATACAAATGGTATAATAATAATAATTAATAACAAACAAAATGTTTATATTTTTTTTCGAAAACTTTTAGACAAGTTCATATATTATTTACTGTATAGAAACAGCCAACGGGTCATTGCATTTATATCTACTTTTTAAAAATATTTTTTAAAAGTATACTTATTTCAATACTTGATTCAAAAAATATTAAATTTATTCTTTAAATATATTTTCCAATAATTATTTAAACACAAACACACCAAAAGAGTATTTCAAATATTTTCACTAAATATATTAAACACTTAAAAGTTGTTTGCTGGGCCATGTTAGTTTCTTTATTTTTAGTTCTAGATATTTAGGTCTTATGTCTATATACAACAATATTATAGGTAGAATAAAAAAAGATGAAATCTAAGATGTCTAAAAAAATATTTATACGGTTTTTATTTTATGAATACCTATATGTATTAAAAGATTTTAGTTAGGTATTACTTATTAGTTATAACTTATAAAATATTATTTAAATGTAAAAAACATAATTATTATGAAACATCATCGTCATTCTCCTTCAAGGTTTTGTAGGTACCTACATATTAAATACAGAATTGCTTTAAATCACAAAATATAAAAATAAATACTTGAAATGCATTTAAATACTTAACAAGTATGATTATATTATTTAATATATTGGTAGCTGTGGTCACTTCAATTATGTTGTGTCGTACTGTCATGTGTGCCGTGTGCTCAGGACCTGCACGCTGTGGCCATTTAGATAATTGCGAACGAGTGCTTGTTATTCGAAACAATGAACTCAGCAGACTTATACAATAGAAATAATATATATAATTACTAATACAATTTTATAGTAAGTACTATATTTAATGGTTAGTGTCCGTGTATGAGTGTATTATAATTTATAATAACTCATACTGTTTGATTCACCAAGCCTGCTCACCCCCACTTTTTCATTTAATAATGAATTTATACTAGTTTAGATTTTTACAATTTGTATTTTACTTAAAGGCCATATTTTCAAATTGTTGAGATTTCTTATATTACTTGAGTAGTGTCCTGTGGTGATTAAAAAACTTTTTTTTTTAATGGGATACTTCCTTTTTTATTATTTAGTGAATAATTGTTTTTAAAATGTTGATGTGCCTATCTTTATAATTTCAATATAGATATATTTATATCAAGTATAATGTCATAGTAGTCCTTAAAAATAACTTTCAAAACTATAAAATAATTGTAATTTTGGATGCAGTTATTGATAGATTAACATAAATTACTACAGTTTTTAAATTACCATAGCCCCATATCTTCCAAATTCAATATCATAAATATGGTATCCTTATTAAAAGGTACACAAAGTTAAACAACGCAGAGACAACTAGTTTTAATTTAGATTTTGATAAGCACACGCTTTCAAAAAAATTATCCACTAAATAATTTACGGTACGAAAGGGAGGTTGTCATTCGGGAAATATAAATTTTTATTTCCACAATACATTTATTAAGCGTAGTACAAAAAATCTTGAGCATTTTAAAATATGGTCTAAGTTTATTTCAAAATTTTAAAGATCGGATATTGAATAACTGATGCTTTTTAATAACTTTGCATTATTGATGAAGAAAAATAGATTGAGCATGCTTGGTGAATAATTATACTTTATAATATATGCAGATTGCAGGTATTTTATTAAATCACACGATTGTATCAAAACACGAATTGCCTACAATAATATTATTATGAACATGGTGAACTAAAAAATTGTATAGTTTTAGGTACCTATATATTACCCGGTGCCGAATAAAAACTATAACGAAGTATAAATTTATTGTAATTTATGACGATTACTATTCACTATTCAGTTTATATAGATACCTACTAAAAGGTTCAGGTGAAGACAATATTTCAGTATGACGTATAATATTTAACATGTCATCACACTTACATTTATAAATTAATGTATAATACATATACTGCGGCTGATTTGCGACGAAAGTGTGAGTTTTCAAACACATCAGTCGAACCCTTGCCACGGCAACAATAATAATAATAAATGTTTACACACTTACATAATATATCATTATGATGTGATATACGGTCGGGCTTGGACGTTGAACGTCAATAAAAAATGAAGATAAGTGTGTTCGACGTGTTCAAACCCTTCAACCCCTTCTGATGATGGTGGTAAACGTTCACGATGAGTTAAAAGGAAAACGTGGTTGTTTTTGACATTAATTTTCACTTTCAAGTGCATACATTAAATAATAATTAATAATTTTTCGATTATGCATGCCACACTCGTAAATAAAAATTAAAAAGTGAGAATATATAAGTTATCAACATACGTCGTTTGTCCTTATATTATAATATCGTAAAAACTACTTCTGGCAGGTTAAATCGATTTATCTAACTGATTTTGGAAGATAATTATTCTTTAAAATTATTGTCAGTAGATGGTTCATTTATTTTTGAACGGCATTCGACTCATTTTTTTACAGTTGGTCTTTCTAATATTTCTTGCCAAAAATTATTGTGTTATCAGATATTATAACGGTTATGTAAAGTTGTTGATAATCTGCTTGAAAAAAAACCTCAAAGTATTACATTTCTGGCTTGTGAATAAAATAAAATAAATTTTTGTTTGTACACGTAGTGAATATAAATAATAATCCAACATTTAAATTGCATTGTTATTATACGCGTTAATAATATGTTAAGACCGTGTGGTGTGCCAAAATACCAGTATTTCTCGATCGGTTAATCAATTGAACTGCAGTTTAAAAATGAATAATTTTATTCACAAATAATTCATACATAATAATCTTGATTCTTTATTTATAAACAATTAACTGTTGTAAATCAAAACCAATAACAGATTTATGACAATATTTGAATGTTTGAATTGAAAATATGTGTCATGACCAAAATAATATATTATAACGAACCCGCTTTCGGGCTATAAAGTCCAATCAATATTGAATTACCAATATATTAATACAATGAAACTCGCATAAATTTTTATTTCCATACACGGGCTGTACTTATATTATAATGTTGTGTTTTGTATTCCGTATACGGATAACGTGTATTGTAGGTCCCTAAAACATAATAATAATAATAATCTATTTTATTGTGTCAATCGAGTGTGTTCACGTACCGATATTATGTAGGTACAACAATAGTCCGAGGGGGTGCAAGAAGAAAAACGATTAAAACGATCAGTGTGTAAAATAATTTCGATTTGTGCCTTCGATTCAATCATAATAATATAATATATAAAAACTACCATCATCTACAGGCCGAATGAAATTTCGATATTATTAATCTTGACGCGGGTATACCTTTGTGCGTGTGTGTTTACGATACCGTTCACACGATCCGTTGGCGACGAGGACCCTATATGCGTCCAAAACGGGCCCGGTAATCTTTTGAGGACCCCTGGGGTCGTTCAAAAGACGCGCGACCTAGACCGATTTATTTTAATTATATTTGGTCTGCGGATGGGAGATGGATGTGTGTGTGTGTGAGTGTGATGGACTGGGATTAGGAAAAAAAAAAAGAACATTATATATTATACGTTGAGGTGCGACGTAATAATGAAGCGTACACAATAATAATAACAATAACAATAATAAAACTCATAAATCGGCCGGTTCGTGCGAGTGCGTGAAACGGGATGTTTTTGTTTTGGTAAACATATAATAATAATACCTCGAGATTGAAGAATAAAGTGTTATCGGACAGCGTAGTCGTCGTCGTCGACACCGATCGATCCGATCATTGTACTAGTAAAATAATATAATATAAGTATAATAATATGTATAAAATTGTGTACAATATAGTAATAACATTTTATAGGTATTATATTCGAACGTCGATCGAGAATGCTGACCGCGGGGTAAACAGGAAGCGAAACTCGTATCGATAACACAATCGAAAACTACTACACTACGATATACTACTATTACTATTTCTACTACTAATACTACCACTACAACCTAGTCTACTACACTACTACTACTTCTTGTACTTGGTACTTAATTGCTATCAAGTCTCTTAAGGTTTTATTGTATACAAATGTTATTTAAATAATTTACTGTTAATTTAAAGATCGCCATAAACCCCCCTGACTATTATATACTACCATATCATGTTGTTAGTAATTATTGTGAATTTCACTCTGTCCCTACGTATTTTTATACACTGATAAGTATGCTGCGTCTATCTCATAGTGAGCAGCTCACTTTAATTGAATAAAAGTCGTTCTTCTCTAAAGTTGTTTTGCTTACCTACTGTTGTAGTTTAGGGGCATTGGTCAACGTATATAATATATTAATATTATATCATTGTTATTACTATTATATGATTATTATTTTGACAGTTTATGTCGTATACATATATAGTTTACTACTATAGCAGTAGTATAATTATGTAAAATAGCGTAGTACATAATATTAAATATAATAAATCATAATAATATTATTAGAGTACAAACACACTCACATACCTATGTGTATAATGTACGTATGGCGTGAAAGACTATATTATTGCGATTCTTTTAATATATTATACATAGGTATATAGGTATTATATTATGACGTGCAGTAGGTAGGTTATACGTGCGTACAAGTGTCGGATCCGTGGAAAGATATTGATGATACGACTGGGTGATCGAGTCTGGGAGGTGTACAGTACATAATATCATTATATATTATGTATGTAAGTGCATATATATATGTGTGTATACTATAATCTGGGATTTGTATCGTAAAGACTGCGCTGCAGTGTAATAAGCACGGTATCTACTAACATCATATGGGAAATATAATGTATAAAAATAGTCGTGTGTGAGATTAAAAATGATGAAAACAGTCATTAAAAAAAAAAAAGACTAAAAATGTCTAATGGCGTACGAGAAAAAATGAGTCGTTTAAACCGCGTCCAGTGGAATAAATTATATTAAATAGTATATAACTTCTTATATAGGTAGATGTATGCGCAAGTACGCCGTTGTCTGTTGCCAGTTACAATAATAATATTATTATTATCGTCTCTCGCGCATTATTACGTAAAACACGGTATATAAACGTCTCTAAGAATATATATTTTACACTGTGACATATTACAATTTTCTTTGTGTGGGGTAATATATAATATATATATTATGTAGGCAGCGAATCGTGATCTGCGATGCATATATTATGTGGTGCCTATATCGACTATGTACCGTTCGTCGTATGTACCTTTCGCAAAGACCCCATGTCTTTAGGTTCGGTTAGGTTACGTAAGTATTTTGTTTCTTATACCGATAATTGTATACAAGCAATAGGTTAGCGGGAAGGGAACATTGGTCTATTTTATCAAAAACGATTTTGTCGGAGCTCATTAAAATAAGAACATCCTCGCCGTATACATATAGGTAGGGGAGGATTGCAGGGCAGAACCGTACTACCTTCAAAGCTTTATAGAAATAGACAATTTTAAGAAATTGAAATTAGATTGCGTAATTATATTATAAATGTTGTTGGCATAAATTATACCTATGCATTTTTAATAGATCTTAACATTAAGTTAACAAAAAGTCCACATTTTAAAAGTACTACAAAATACGATTTTGACACACATAGGTGGAGGAAAACTGTATAGTGTTAGGGGCAACACATTATATTTAGAGTATTTAGACGCATACAACATCTCACTGAATGCAAATACGAACAGAAATCATAATTGTGTGGAGATGGGGGTACCTGCTACTACCTGTACTTGTAATGTCTTTAAAATGTTAAGTGTTATATATGTTTAGTGTTTTCAAAGTGTTGACTGGAAACTGTAAGCTTTGTTTGGAAAAGTCGTAAACTCTAAAAAAACATGTACCTTATGCATATAATGAATGTGATCAAAATTATCCGATTGCGAAAAGTGTCAATGTTTTCAAATTTAAAGAAATCCTCCTCGTAGCACAACTCAATTTCTACAATGACTAATTATTTTCCCTCAACATAGAAACAATTGAGTCATGCTTTCAATATTGTGGAATACAAATGCTCAGATGTTGCAGTATACATAACGGACCTGACGAACGGTCCCTTTATTATATTATAATATAAACTGTATGGTCTTTACAAACCGTATTATAGTATACCAAAACTCACCGTATCTTTTATGCACGGAAAAATCATAAAACATATTTTAAATCACCTATCTACCTGGATAAAGTCCTATTTTTCGGGTCTAGTCATTATTCAAATAGTTCACCTTACAATATTTTATACTCAAATCTAGTGATACAAACAATAATATAATATAATATTTTTCATAAATATATTATATACAACATTCTTTAAAATATTTTATACTCGTGATGGAATTATTTGAATTTCATAAAACTCCCCTAGGGGTAATTTGTCATTATGAATATATTATAATTTAACTATTTATGTTGTTTTAATGTTTTTGGTGCCCTTTACACATCGTGATGCACAGAAAACGTTTCGCACGAATTTAATGCTTATCGAACGGGAACGCGTTTTTGCATTTTACATCACCCATAGCAGGAAGGTACCTAGAGCTCGATGCATCAGGTAATATAATATAACCGTGTAGGTACACATATACACATTACGCTTCACTCTCTGTACGTCAATAAAATTAGCAATTTAAAATTTGTCTCTAAGCGGACGTTATCAAAATAATGTTACGATCAAAGTTTCAATTACACCGAGTCCGTAGCGCGCCTATATATTACTCGCATTTACTTGGAGTAACTAGCGATCACACGCGCGTCTAACAGCAGTAAAAAAAAATCTGGCTCCTTAATTAGACACACGTAACTCGTGAGAAACATTATTTACGCGTTTAGATTTATTATAGTTTACTATTTTATTCGTATAATTTAATATAACGTACACAGTTTTAGTATCGGTTATTTTTTTTTATGTACTTTTCTGCGATCATAATAATATACTAATCCCTCGAACCACCGACGAATTTATAACTCAAGTACGAACACGAATCGTCGTTATAATATTGTTTATAATATACCGCCGCCTATATAATATTATTACAGAGTTACCTACTTGCTGTATATTACATATTATAATATACCATCGTCTTTATATTATATATATATATATATATATATATACTGCAAGTCGTCGCCTTGGTCATCTCCGCCACCGCCGCCGCATTCATCGTGGTCCCACTGCAGGCATTTCTCGATTAAATAACATATATAATAAAGCTAAATATTCGCTAATTTTCCTGTGTATATAGATAATACGTTCGAGATGGCCGCGTGTCTCTTCGGAATCCAATTACCACCAACGGGACGCGGCCGAGTCTCGCACGTTATAATCTCGTATAATCGTTATAATACGTGCGCCGCCGCCGCCGCCGTACAGCAACGAACCAATTTTTTCCGCACATGCATTTCCAACCTATATACAATATACATACATACATTGTATATATATGGATAACTCCTGCCTATATGCCCACTCCGCGGGTCTATTAAAAAAATGAATGAGTATAAAGAATAATATCGCTGCAGATCTATAATAATCATTATTATTTATATACATATATATATATGTGTGTGTGTGTGTGTGTGTATGTGTGTGTGCATGCGTGTGCACACATGCGCACAATATACGTGCCCGTAACAATATAATAGGTATATATGTATTAAGTATAACACACGAATACGCGATAAGGGCGATTAACGAATCTCATTTATGAAAATAAAATTGACTTTCTCGTACCTATTATATACGCGCGTGTACTTAATATTAAATATATGCAACATGTATACATTATGCTATGCGGCATAAGGGAGAGGTAATGATGCGTGCCCGCTCGGATGCCGCCCGCCTGCCCGTCGTAAATTAAACCTATATAATATGCTGTATATATAGGTGCATATTGCCACACTGTGCCCGGTATATAATGTTTACTGTAGATTAAGTTAGGAATATATGGAACATGTATAAATACTTATCGTCATAATGTGCACAATATAATATATAATATCACGGGACGTTTGTATATTATATTATGATGGTGGCAAAATAATAACTCGGCCAGATTTTCCGACACAATAACATCATGGGTTTATAAAACGTGACCGTTCGTTTAAGTCTCCGAGACGACTCTTCGAAAAGCTTGCAGCTTTTCCTAGGTATAAATTATACCCATAACAACCTGACCATATTGCAATACGTGGTATGCGCTCTAGTGATTGGAGGATTATTGTTGGTTGTAACAACGAAATCGATTAGTGTAATGGAGTAACTACAAAACCACCGTACAAGTTTAATCATCCCGCCGAAAAAAAAAAAAAAAAATGCACTCTCCTTATTGATTACTCGGGTCCCACCCTCCTGCAGTTGTGTCGTATTAGGTTCAGCTGTACTAAACTTTAGTATATTAATCGATTATCGTTTACTTAATACTTACATGATACTATATGTATAATTCCTATATACATGTTTTCCACATCTATATAGAGTATGGAATACCACTATATAAGTATATACACCGAACAGCGTAATTACTTTGGGGCTTTCTTTTTGAAATGCGAGAATAATATAAGTATAATATAGTATAATATAGTATATAGTATTAAGTATATATATAATATATTATTTTATTATGTGTGTTTCTCGAGTCGGCAGAGTATAGTCGCAATACAGCGTATATACGTACATCTATATACGTAACCGTGTATATAGGTATACATAGAAAAACGGTTTGGACTAAAATGTCATTCGGAACGGTTCGTGTATTATATTTGTTTACCGTTATTATAGGTACCTTCCTATGCATATATATATATGTAGGTATATGATTTAAGAGTACCTGATGATAACTCTCCGGATAATCGCGCGCAGCGCACCAGAATACAACTAGAAAAATTATGTTGCACGCTTACTTGTAAATCTATGCGGTCGCACGAAGCCGAAGAGAGAACATAAGAAGAAAAAAAACCCCCCACGAAAAATGTTTTTCTCAAAAACTCGTTCCCACACTAATCTCGAGATTGATTAGATCAAAATATAAACGTCGTCTAGTTATTTTTTACTTCGAAATTATACCTTATTGTCCGACAGAATAATCCAATTATTGTCGACTAATTATATGCGACCTGATTGATGTCAATTAAAATGCTCCTCATATAGACGTTATACTGCAGCTACCATGGTAGTCGTCGGTTACTTGTATTCCACTCTTTTAGCGGTTTTGTACAGTCGAATTTGTTTTTTACGTTTCAGCATATGTATGTGTGTGTGTGTGTGTGTGTGTGTGTGTGTGTGTGTATAATTTACAAAATGATAAACAGAGTTGTGTAATTAGTGATAGGATAAAAATTTATAATAGCGTGTATAGACGAACTCGAAGACAAATTTACCAACTGTAAGTTAGGTTTTTATTTTTTAATTTTGTTTCCAGCAGATTAATGTTCACTTTGTTAATAACATTTCATATATATGTGTATATATATACATAGGAATGACTATATTATTTTGCAATTACATTTTCATTCAGTGGCTCGCGAAGAGTACCTACCTACCTATACATACATATCTATAGATACAATATAATCGAGCGCCGATTAGATTAATCTTCTCTGAAGGTCGCGACCAGATGTAAATATTATAAAATAATAATCGAATGCGGATGAATTCCTCACCTTAAAAAACACTGAAAAGTAATCGTTTCCCGCTGTAGACATATACCTGCTAATACCTGTGTACATAATTACATATAAACATTAGACAATATACTTATTATTCGTCAGCGTTATACATCGTGAAGTATATGAAAAAAATCGCAATTTTATGCTCTGCAGGTGGGCGCATGCAGTGCATAATTTACCCCCGAAATGGACCTTTCTACTTAAACCAACAACAGACACCATAAGTTAATTTACTGCCAAATAATATATTATGATACATTCACGTTTTCCGTGGAAAAACCGCAGTAGGTCATATACTACTCGGTATGTAGGTATACTCGATTGGCGTCTCTTTGAAAATTTAAAACGTTTATTTTTCATTCTAAAGGTCAAATAATAATCTGGACATACATGTATGACATTCGAAGTATATAGTAATAATAATCTATTTTTACCAATTTAAAACTTTGATATATTTATTTTTAATTTATATTCTCACGTTCAATTTTTTTTCCCCTTTGTCACTGTTAAATTACGTATAATATATTATATGTAGGTACAGTATAATTTACATAATATTATAAGAACTATTTACATTTAAATTATGTTTCATTTACCGTGTCACTTCAAAAAATATTACTACACTTATTAGTAGGTAGTCGAAATATGACCTCTGAAATAATCCAAATCAAATATAATTAACACTCGAACGCCATCGCATGCGTCCGCGTTAATTGTGCGATGAACTTTTAAGATGAAAAACAGACAATTATATAATGTTATTTAATTCGGGAGTTGCCGAAGACTTGAAGCTATTACTGCAGCGGAAAACCGATGTGTTTAATTATCATGCACAGTTTAATACTCTATGATGCCTTCCGTATATAATATATTCGGCTGTATGGTATACACGGAATTAATTTCGACTCCTCCGTAGATAGAAGTTCAATAATACAATAATAATATATAATAATAATAATAATAATATGCAATATGCATAATACGTATAATTATTATCCCTGCAGGTACATAATATGATAAATCGGTGCACGGGCGATGGGGAATGCTAGCAATAATATCATTTTCGTGAACCCGCTGCAGGGTAGGTAAAATGTAGTGGCGGCCGGTGAGTGTGCGGAATGCATGTCGGCCGTAAGTTGTCGGCCGCGCATTAGCCGAGTTATTCTTATTATTATGATGATGATGAGTTAATGACTGTGCTGTCGATGTTAAATCAGCGAGAGCGTAGTTTTTATACCTACCCAGTTTTTATTACTATATAGGTTATAAATTACGATTCTCACTGCATCGAGGTTCTTAGAAAATCGTTTGACTATATACGGCACTATAAGACTGTGGGGATTTTTTTTCCTCTTTTCATATTATATGCAAAATCAACACACACTGTATTATAATATATAGGATGTGATACCCCCCTCATTTTCCATCTAAAAATAAATAAATTATAAAGTAAGGCAACACCATGTTTTACTAAAATATTCAAATAACCATAAATCACATATCTTCCAAACCCATTATATTATGTCCTCAACTTATTTATTAATTATTTTTTGGTATACAAAGTTGAATAACTCAAAAATTACTTGTTCGAACTTTGAACTAGATGCGTTAACATTTTCAGAAAAATGATCCACTACGCAATTAACAGTACCTAGAAAATGAAGTTTTCAATTGTAAAACAGAAGTTTGTATCTCCACAGGGCACTTTTTAATCACCTAGTACCTACAGAAAATCTCGAGATTTAAAAAATTTGAGCTTTGAGTATAGGTACCAAATTATATTTGATAACTCCAAATTTTGAATACCTATAACTGCATGAAAAAAACAAGGTGAGCATGGTGAATCATCCTGTATATATGTTTTTTCGCACACATGTAGTTAATATACATCTGACTGGAGAGAGGACTTCTAACAACAACAACAATAATAATAATAATAATAATAATAATAAACGAGTAGATCATCCAATATAAAACATCGGCGATCGTGTCGCTGACATGGGTGATGTATAGTATATTATATAATGTACAACCAAACCTCACCCGCTTACCTACCCATATATCTTTATCTACATTATATGTTGTTTGTACAAACATGATAATATATATAACTGCTGCAGAAGCCTTAAACTCGGTCCAAAACTGCAACGTGCAGGTCTCTGTGCACCGTGCGGCGACATATCGCCGAGGCCGCCCGGCTATAGTATAATATAATATTATTTACTGTAGGTTTAGACGTTTGTAGACGCATTATTTTTTTTTATTTTAACCTGCCTATGTAATAATATCCTTATCCGTGGCGCCGTTTTATTGCACTTTGCACGCGTGTTGCAAACAGTGGGACTCGGGCACAGATAACCACCGCCGAACGAATAACATAATATTATATTATATATAGTGGCTGCAGTCGTTACAGATGTTTGAAAATGCCATGCGTCGGTGGTGTCACGGCTCTAAAAAATGCCCGAAACGTATTTTTTATTAGGGTATTATATTGGTACAACAGCCGCTCACAGACAATAAATTGAACAAACCAATGAGCTTCAATACATATAAAAGTATATAATTTAAAAATTAAACCCAAAATTACAACGGGGGCGTGTTGGAGGAACTCAATCTTATTAGTAATGTTATATACAATACTTATATCTATGTATAGAATATAAATACTTTTTTTGAATCAGAAAAATATTGAAAAGTTACTCATAACTAAAAATATGTTGACATCTATTCTTCGTTTGAACTGCAAACATTCTAGATAACTTTCAATTTTCAAAAACAAATACCTCGACTTGAAATCTCGGATTAAGCGGGATTTTATAGTACATTTAGTAGGCAGGTTAATATTGCATGTTCATATGCGGTCCGAAATAGATACCTTAATAATTGTTCAAGTTTGGACATTCCGATATAATATTATTATATAGTCATATTAGGTGTATCGGAATAATTTTATAATTATTTCTCGACATAATATGTCATTTCGACATTTGAAAATGTTCAAATTAATCGCTGACTACCCACTCGAAACACCAAAACACCTAGCTAAACCTACCTATAAGTGTGGACCCGACCAGCTATTTACGTACAGCAGCAGCCAAATCGTCGGAAGTTGTTTTCTCGGCTTCTATAACCGACGACACATACATGTTATTACTCCCTCGATATAATAACAGTCCGTCGTATTAGTTTGGGTCGAGACGAGTCGTGGTCGTCCGCTGTAATTGTAGTTTATAGGGCCGTAGGGGATGAAGTTCCGGAGCCACCTTTACATAGGCGCACTCTTCAACTCCTCTCGAGATCGTACGCATACCATATTATTATTGTGTAATTGTGTATATACATATATATATATATATATATATTATACTCATTCGTACCGTAATAATATTATTGTGAAACGACCTTCAACTTAAATAGGATATTTTCAAAAAGTGGGAGCCATTGTAATTTGTAATACAGGTACGCGTTTTGGAAAAAAACTAGGTCTGTCTTAAATTCAAAACTGTTATTGCTGGCTGGAACAGAAAAAAATATTGTTGAAGACATGCACAATGTACATACGCGTTGAGTAGGTACCGAACAGGTTAGATAAGTGTAAACAAAAAATCTTAGAATGTCCATTAACGATGTGTCGATGTCTCTTGCTTTCAAAAATCTCCAATTCAAATCAAAGTCCTTTCCATGGAAATATTAACCACAGAATACATACGACATTGTACGTATGAAATATATACGTGTGCATAATTATGAATATCGTTGTATAGCATAATATACTGTTTTAACCATTTTTTAATTGTTCTAGTACAACAATATTGTTATAAACAAGTAGACAACAGGTACGTTAATTCGATTAATTATAAATAGCCGTTTAAACACCGCAGTCACTCCGAATTTTCACGCTCCCGTAAAAACTCGATTATAATTCACTAAACGAATTCGTATGTATAGACTACCACGGTATACACGGTATAGGTATACCTACCTAGCTCTGTGTATTGTTGCGTGCGATGTTCGACCACGATTCGCGTCGCCGACGCCTCGTTATCATATTTTTTTTTCAACAGATGTATTACACTGTTTTAATATAATATACAACTATAATAACGATCACGTCAAACATGCGCTTTGCATTATAATATAATAAATAAAAAAATGTATAGAATATAATATTATTAACGCTCCAGTCGTCATCGAAAGTCATTCGATAATTGCATTCGCGAAAATGTGATACTGTGGTGTAATATGTAAACGGGTGCAGTATTCTTATTTATGTGTGTGCTTAACTACGAGGAAACAGTTTTTGTGTGTATAAATAGCCATGTAAGGACCTACTTACAGTGTGTTTAAGTGTGCAGCATTAAAGGTAACACGACATATTTCAAACGTATGAACATTATTCTGAAAGTCTTGACTGCATAAAAGACAAAACGTTACCTTTGTTTTTGAAAAATTCAAATTTTTAACATTGTTTTGGTGAATGCTCAACTGTAACAGAACAAAAAGTTGTTGGATTTCAACCCTCCGTCTCTTTTTTTAGTTTGAACTTCAATTACTCTATTTTTTTTCCAAACAACTTTCTTCAAACATATAACCATCCGCTCCTGTTAAAAACGCAGGTAGTAATAATAAACATTAAACATAACTGCCGTTATAATTTATATGTGTAAGTACCTATACAGTTTTTACAACCCATATATAAATGGGGGAATGGAAATCATGATAAACAAATAAAATGCATTCTTTTAAAAATATCACCCTCAGAAAATTACCTAATTAATGCATCTCCCAACGTTTCACGACACACAGATTTAAAATTAAAAACTGTGTATGAAGAGTGAAGACGCCAAACATTTCTACAAAAAAAAACTTCATTTTAACCTCTTATCATCTGAGTCCACTACTTAAATTCTTATCCTCTTGATCAATTCCTGGTATAGTCCGCTGACGCCTGAAGCTTGAATGTTGTCAATATATCTTCTACGACCAACAGTATAATAATAATTAATCAACATAAACATAATAGAAAGTGATATTATATAAATAGATGACTTCTTTCATCACGCTTTAATGAGTGTTTTCCTGTCCTGCTTTTCGTTCACTTGTTATCACATATATTATTATGCTTATTATGTCGATTTTACATTAATCATTAAAAATGTTATGTCAACTCGGTGTTTATAATATTTGTAATATTTGGAGTATGCACATGCTAAGAACTTGAAACAGTAGCCGAATGTAATTTGACGTAAACACGAATCGAGGGATGTGGTGAGTATAAGTAACATATTCCACACTAGACGAAGGAGTTGTGGATTATTTAAGGTCAAGCATGCCGAAACTTATGGGTGAATATTTTAGTATTAAATAATAATCTAATATTGGTAATGTAATTTTAATGATTTTGTTTACAACGATATTACAGTCGATCACTCTTTGACGTAGTTTATAACTTACTATTAATAACCATTAAACAGTGTTCAACAATAATTGAGCAGGGATAATAAAAAAAATATATCCAGATTATACCTAAAAGAAAAAGATATTTTGTACAAAATTATTCAATAACAAATATAACTGTGTTGAAGTGCTTGACGGAACATAAACGGCATGGTTAGGAATCTGCAGGATTAACATTTTTACGAGAACGCATAAAAAATTGATAATATTTATATGATATCACTTCAATCAAAAATAAAAGTAAGAATAAGGAACATAATTATCGTTAATTGTTCGAAGTACGTATTGCGTGCTAAAATTCACAGCGTGGACACATAATAAAATACGAACAACCACCTGTTTCAAATACCTACATATTAGGTATATTAGATACCTATTTTATTTTTTGTGTTAGTTTTTGGTGAAAAGTTTATTCAGTTTTAGGCAACAGGTCTTTCTGGCCAGAAGACTGCTCTCCGAGTTGACTGGTGAGGAGTACTCATATCTACTTTATATATTTTAGTTACAGCTTGCATAGTATTTTATCATCAATAATCTATATAATATTGTATTGATGGTTGGTGTGTCCAGAAGGACCATAATATTGCCACAAAAACTGCAACAGGTTCTTATAATATATTATTATATACTTAGTGAATTGTTTATATTTTCTACATTGTTATACAGCGGTAATTGCCTAAAATACCGCATTGTTGCTGGTTTTAATTACAAATTACAAGAGCACACGCCTAGCTATGTCCTACGTATAATACATATTGGCACACACACAATATTCACCCACGTAACTCATCAGTATTTTTTTCTCGGCAATCTCTAACACTATACTCTGCTGCAGCTGACGAACTGCTTACTCCCACTGACATCGTTTGCACTAATTACAATGTATTAATATAGTTCAATTCTTACAACCACTACACATACACAATAACGCATATATATGGTACACACACAGATCTAAAGTTAGTATATATTTTCAAGCACCCAAGTCGTCGCTATGATAACATTTTCCAAGTCATATATTTTTATCACCGGTACGAAAAAAAACTTCTGCACCGTTTTGAACCAACTACACACTTAGGAATATTGTACCGGGAGGGAAGAGGTTAAAATATCCTTGCTATAAACTTCAACCCTCCCCCTCGATATACTTTCTTGGGAAACTCTACCAGGATAGTATTGTTTACAACACAACGCAGAATACGAACGTTCTATTTTACGTTTAAGTTTGCAAAACACTTATATGCATTCTAACTTATGATAGCCACCCAGAAATAATAAAAAATTAATTTAATCTTAATTTTTCCATATTTCAAAAAATTAGGCATAGAAAACAAAATTTTTAAAAACCTTTGGACAACTTAATGATGAACACAATATGGTGAACACAATATGGCGAACACGATATGGTAATTTTACACTATTTATTTAAAGTTTAAAAAAAAAATAATATTTACCATCATAATAATATGACGTATACTATATAATCAGTAAAGTAAAAAATATTTAAAGTTAGATTTCTTCTTTGGTTATTAATTATGATTTCTTTTAATAGGTGGGTATAGGTATAGTGTACTGAACCAAAACTAAAAATAATAAAACACTCAAATGTCATAAAATAAATCATATCGATCGCCGATCGTTTATAATGACACGCCAAAGAAAAATGGTTATTTAAGTAGCACTTATAGGTCTAGTGTATGTTTTTGTGGAATTGAGTGACACACTGACGCATTACAATTATACATAATAAATATTCTAACAAAAGATAGTATTTTATTATTACAACCTGACATGTTTGTTTATACTTATTATAAAATATGTATTGCATTGTGACGAATAATAGTTATTATAGGTAACTCATTTGAATAATTGTATAATTAGTTTTATCCCTATCTTATTGGATGGCACTTTACGCATGCGTTGTTAGTCTATTTTTTATGTACATTGTATAGACCAGACATTATATTATTTTAAGGTGAATTAAATTTTTTTTGTTCACCAAATTTTAATATAAAACTATGCATAATATTTGATGATTAAATAAATATCTATTATGTAGCTATGCCATATGCACGATGTAGTTATAACTTTTAAATTAAAATTTCTACATATAAAAATAAAGAATTATAACATAATATATAATTAGACTTTGACTACCTACCTAATACTGAAAATATAATAATAATTATTCGTATAAATTAAAATAGTTATTAAGACTTTCACGTACCATTAATATTCTTAATAAGTCCATATAATAACATTTTTAACTAATATTTTTCACATGATGTTTATTCTCTGAATCATTTTAATGTTAAACATCCTTGTGGCTTGCGCATCGGGTAAACTATAAACTTGTATGTAAATTACACGGTACGCCGAGAACACAATAACACAATACACGCATTGACCGCGAGTCCTCCGTTTTCGTATACGAGCAAAATAAAATAATAAAATATATTAAAAAGGGAAAATCGACATTTTTTTTCATGCTATGCATGCGCGTCTATATATTATTATTATACCGAAGTACCTTGTTTTGCTAATTATTTATTTGCGAAGAGTCTTCTTTGATTTATCGCATAAGGTATATCATATTGTTTGTTTTCACAATGCCTGCAGTTTCGTAACATTAAAAACGAATTTAAATTGACCACATTCGGTTGCGTTTGAATCAAAATAAGATATATTATAACCTCTATTATTTCTTCACATCATTCTATGTACACACACACACGCGCTAAAACTAGTAATTTTTAATCTTTTCTCCGAGTAGAACGATCCGTCCATTTCTTTATAATAATTTCTCCGAGTGTCGTACATGTAGCTGTCGTATGTACAAAATAAACACGTTTTACATCTACTGTCCAATAATTTGATGGACCGTTTCGAATCCGACCGATTCGCAGCAAAGATTTTCGGGAGATTCCGAGGACAGCTCGGTGTCTACACGTCTCCCGCAGTCGTTAAGACTATGCATGATTATACATTGTGTACACACAGTGAGTAACAATGGTACAAAACCTTCGAGTATTACATAAAACATAATATGCATCCAAATAATTAGTATTATGGTAGAACTGTAATAGTACAAGTAGGAGAAAAAATTAACGAAAAAAAAGCATAACCATAAGTTTAGGCTCAACCGGTGCAAACTGCAAACACCAAGTAACACGGGCGTACCTCGGGTGAGCCAATAAAAATAAATATAAATGACATAATATGCATATACGCCCTCAATTTACTGCGGGACCATTGAATAATAATATAATAATAATAATACATATGCGGTCGGTCCGGGGGATGTGTTCGACAACCGGGCGATTTATATTTTATACAATATAATGGGACGTTTTTCCGTTTTACCCGACCGGTTAATAAATTAAAAAAAGTCAATATATGTATATGTACGCACACATAGGATATTGTTCTCCGTGGAATATAGGTGCACCACTGCAACGGTGCAACAGCGCAGGCGTGTTTTAATGCATATATACTGCAATGTATATTGTATATACACACACAAGTATGTATATAATATATATAAACATACGATGAAAAGAGGGGTTGGAGATACATACTTATATATTTTATTCGAAAAAAAAATGTATACTAACACATACATACACACATTTATATATACGCTAACAGATGTTTACTCGACGTCTCATTAAAAATCGCGCCATAAATTAGATAATTAAAAACACAAATGTCCGTCTTAGCGCGTTTGTGTGTGTGTGTGTTTGCCCGTCTTTTTCTCTATACATTTATACATACTATCATTTCGTATATGCTTTATATATCATATACATACAACACACACACACACACACACATGTACACTGCAGCAGCAGCAAATCGCTTGTCGTCCTCTGTGCAAACACCCACTAGGCGAGTTGGCCGACCGAAAAAAATATTCACGGCCGCCGACTATAAAATAATATTATATTATATTATAATATGAACATTTAATATGTATTTATCGATATTATATGTACACGGATTCGACTATAATAGTATTTTATACTCGTATAACCGATATTGTGGTCGAAAATTAGAACAAAAATTATTCCGATACGCTTTTACATATATATATAGTTTAATATTAGGTTATATCATATATGAATATATATATATATATATATAAACGCACGAGATATAATATGTTTCACGCCCAAAATATACGACGGGAAAATACCTACGCACGATAGATAATTCAAAGACATTTGCTTCCCAATCGATTTAAAAGTAATAGCAGCAGCAGCAGCAGCAGCTATTATGTATATACATATTACATATATATATATATGTATATTATCGGGGCGTTACCATTCCGATACATATATATAGGTATATATGGCGGACAGCAATCCGGCCAGAATTCACCGCCGATAATTAAAACTAGAAATTGATTATTCGTGCAATTTTACAGAACTTACACGTTTGGATTTTTTTTCCGAATGAAAACGATTCGTTTATTTATAATATTATGCAATATATTATAAGTAATTTTTTCATATACAATTACGCCTCTTGGACGAGAATTACGCTTATGCTAAAAATATAATAACGGCAGTGACTATAGCGAGACTCGCCGGTACGATAATATATACATACATACGTGCCTAAATTATGTACAATGCATATGTGTGGATCTTTTCTCCATAATCGCAGTGTTTAGGTAGGTCAATAAAAATAATTAAATTATGATATAATATTATTATTGTGATATCGTTATATTGTACAAGATGCAGTGATTTATTCTATCCTGTCCCTTATATAACAAACTATATGATAAACTGTCCTTCTAATATCCGAATGGTTGCAGATATTATTCCATTACCTTTGATTTTGTTTATATCTTTCAAAGATATAATCTTTCTTTGTTGTCGTTATTTACCTTTTTTCGTTCTCTTGTCTATAATACTTGTAACTTATAAATGCACAATGTATTTCAATTTATAATTTGTCATTCCTTTGACATCAATGTATTATTATTAACGTGTATACGCGCAAAATATTGTTAAGGATTTACGTCCGTTTATATTTTAAATAAAAAAAATGTATGTTATATTATATGTATACTTGTGTTTAAGTGTGACTGGCAAAAGCCGAAATCGGACAAAACGATAGACTGCCCACGACACTCGAGCAAAAAGTAATATATTTCTTTTTTCGCCCTGGCAAACCTAGTTATGAGTATACGAACCGCATTTGGGCAAAACCGTAGTGTCCATAGATTTCAATTTTTCACAGTTGATAACGGTAGCGTACAATGTTTTTTAAATATTACATATTATATAAACGATAAAATGAATTTTATACTTTAAATATAATAAAATATAATGCGGTATTAGATAGGTATAATGTTGATTTTAAGAATTAAAAATCTTAAGAAGTACAGCTAATTTTACAATTATTACGACAAAAACATATTTTTAAGGTATTTACTTATATGGTTTATTGATGAAGGTAATGACTAATGGTATAATTTTGTTTTTTAACTGTTGCTACACAAGTTGTAATTAAAGTCTGCAAATAATATGATTTTGTTATTTACGTTTACATCTCTCAGTAGTACACGTTTATCGATAAAATCAACTATACACATAAATATTAAAGTAATGCCTTTATATTTCTATTATCATTTATACGTATTTAATTATATTCAAACAATAATATCATTCATTTTATCGTTTTTATATGTAATACAAAAAAACAAATACTGTAACTATAACTACTGTGATTTTTTTTAAATTTATTTAGGTAATTTATGATTTTGCACAAAATATGAGATCGGTAATACTCTAGGTTTGCCGGGCAAAAGACAAACCATGACTTTTGCCAAAGTACCTATATCGTGAGTAGCTCGCATATTGTCTAGCATTTATAAGGTTTTACCGATTTCAGCTTTTGCCCGTAACATACATATATCCTTGGGCCATACGATTTGCGGAATAAAATATGCCGATGTACAATATTATATTTATTATAGCTGGCTGTGGCGAAATATTTTTTTTTTATTATTTTCAAAATAGATATTGTTAATCAAATCGAATTTCCTTCGCGGAACCAGTTTTGGAAATTAGTCATACCACGCTGTAATCAATGTTTTAGCGTTGTGCTTTTGTTGAAAAACTAATTTATAAACGAATTACAAATAATTGAAAATACCGGTTTGTTTTGAGGCTCAAATCACCCTGTCATTTACTGAAGTAAGGTTATCACCAATTATATTCGCCAAAGTACAAATTACACATTGGATACACGACAGAACTGGTTTCGAGATTAAAAAAAAAAAAAATGAAAACAATTAATTCAATTCATTTTTCTTTTCGTAAAATATCAAAAACAATTCTTTTTTATTTCTTCTATACTGCAACGTAACGCATTTTCCAATTTACCAAACGCATAATATATATTTAATAATAATATTGTATGAGCGTATATAGCTTTGGTCCACAGTTAATATAGTTTTTAATGTTTCCACTTGAACATTCCTAAGCCCAACCTGTTCCATCTCAACTTACACTCGTTTATAATCGTATAATATAACATTCCAAACAGTTTGTGTTATTTTGAGGAAATCTTTTAAAATACAAATTTCTCGAACAATAAATACAATATAATAATTTATGGATATCAATTTAAAACATATTTTTCATTGTCTCAAATACGTAGGTACTACAGTGGAAATTTACTCGATAATTGTACTATTTTACCTATATCTACCTACTGTTACTAGGTAATGGGTATACAATAAAGAACAAAATGTTAAAACCTACAGACGACCGAGATATAATTCAACTTTTTTTTTTCCTATCATTCTATCGTTGCAACATCATTAATACATGCTGTTTTATATATGGTGTCATTTGTAGTTACTTAATATACACATAATATTATTATGTCGTATACTAAAATAATACGCGCAATAAGGAAAGAGGAAAAGAACTATTTCAATAATTTTTTTTTCCCAACCAAACGGGTTTACCTATCGGATATTACGGAGTAGGTTATTAAATGCATTTTCTATGACATTATTAACAATTAACCTCGTTCTAGTAGAATTACTAGAATATATATATATTGTGTAGAATATTATTATATACATATAGAGTGCAGTATAAAATCTTATTTTCAGTGATATACTTCCATATACGTAAAACTGTAGCAGAGTGCAGGATATATACCTATATATATTATACCTGCTCATATCATATAATATAATATAATATAATATATTATGCCTATATACCTATGTGTGTATATGTATAGGATACATATAAATAGGCTGCGAGGAGGGGGGAATAGAAAAATTCGTCGAGTATATAAAGTATATTATGATATGTATACATATAATATGATATATGTATATAATGCGCGTTTGTATAATTATGTACAAAAAAGTCTCGCTCAGTAATATATTACAGTATACTTACGATATTATACAAAGTGATTCATTATACATTTATATACCTACCTTTATTATATTATGTATATGAATGCCGGACATTTAGTGGGTATTCAACATACGGTAGTAGTAATATATATATATATATATATTAATAATCGTAGGTACAGTAGTAGATATCAAATATATTATACTTAATAAATCATTCGGTGTTCGTGGCACATATATACATTATATTATATACTTACGTACAGGTACCTACACGCGTATGGTTTTTCTTAAACTCGGTTGCATTAACGCGCGCGGTCTAATTAACGGATCAATTTTGCTTCTCGCCTATATATATTAATACACATACGACTAGAGTCAGCATATTATTATCTTTGCACAATACAATACATAATATAATGTCATTACGGCATTGCTTACCAGCTACATAGCCTATATTATATATGTACGCCTATACAAGAGTGGTCAACATTTTGCAAACACTTCTTATGCAATTCTATCATATTATTACTATTATTTATTTATTAATTACGCCCAAGATGAGCAAAAGTTACAGAATAGAAAACATACAATAAGTTATATTACTTAGTTGATAAAGAATAAAATAGTAAATACGGTGGATCATAAAAAATATCAACATTTGTAAAGTCATTACAGAACACACACATACGGTTTAACGGGCTATAGTAACTGTAATTCTGGCGGTAGCAGTTAATATGAAGTAATTAGTGATTTTGAGAGTTAAATGTAGGCACCTTAAATTGAATTTTAGTTAATAGTTCGGGACAATCAATTTTATTATTAATAAGTTTATATATATACATAGAATTAACATCATTAAATAATCTGCGTTTGGACGATGGATCATACTTGCATCATACTTGCAGTCGTGCAAATAGCACTAACAGTTATTATTTGGATGACCCTATTTCGTTATAATGTACTTGTGTATTATATTACATATTATGTATCCACACTGTGAAATAATTTCGTTAAATTCCGACCAAGTATAATGTAGGTATACAGTAAACTGTTGTCAAATCGAAACTCAGCGGGCACAGATAAAAGTTTGAGATATTGAGTTTTATTCTATAATGGTAAATATTTCAAGAGGATTCCAATATTGAGCTCAACATAATAAGAATCTACATTGTATATATTATTAGATATATAGTAGTATACCTGTGTAAAATTATACACACCGTAGCTATACGTGAATTAATGTAATGCTTAAAAAATAAGTGCCTAATATATAATGTCATTAAGGCGTTGCATATCAGCTATCACCTATAACCATACATAAAATATTATACATACACAAAGGTTGTCCAAATTTCGCAGAGACTTCTTATGGAATAATCATATCACTTGCAGTCGTGCGAAGCAATAACAGTTATTATTTGGATGAGCCTGTTTTATAATAATGTATTTTATCTAATTCATATATCATATATTATGTGTCTACACTGTAAAATATTTTCGTTAAATTTTAACTAAGTACATAATATTATAATTTATATATTATTTTATAGTAAACCTGTGTAAATGTATAAACACGGTAGCCAAACGTGAATTAATTTAATGCGCAAAAAATAAGTCAATTTGTGATAATATTACACACACACACATACACACATAAATTTATAAATGTTTATATATATATATATATGTATATGAGCGAATCGTGTTTCAATTAATGTCACTGCATAAATTTACACAGAAACGCCAATGCGAATTATTTTGAGCGAAAAAAAAAAGTAAACTTGTAATGATCCAATAGAGGTAGAAAAATGTATACAATATTAAAGTAGCTACATTGAATCATATTATAACAAATTGACACTTATTTTTTGTACGTACAAAATGAACTGACAATTTAAATATTTAAATTCGAAAAACGTTTATTTTCAGGTTGGCAACTTTCAGAGACAGTAAATACTAAACTCACAAATTATGGGTATGCAAATGTATATGCGTATTTAGTAGTTTTTTCTTACAACATACAACACTAAGTTGATTGTGTGTCACCACAAGTTTTGTGAACATTTTAATCAAATCGAAGTACAGACCTCTGCACTGCGGTATCATTACACATTCCCGCTAGCATAGGTAGGTACTCAACGTCTCGACGTTATTAGACACTTAACGATTTTAATTTACAAAATATAAATTATAGCAGTTTTATTACTAATTAAATAATAAATGCATAAAAATGCTTTAGTGACAGGTTGTGTGTACATGTACGTATATATTATACTACTGCAGGAGCTATACAAGCGATGAAGCTATAATAACATTAATCAGCAGACATGTATCATAATATATTATATACACTTTAAGTATTTATATATTATTATTTTAGTATCTAATGATATTATGTGTTATGAATTTTAGTCACCTGAATCTTCACTGCCAATGTATGTGATGTTATAGGTTTGTACATTTTATTATTCAATACTACGGCTCCAGAGCTGTAATATTCCCGACTTTGGTATATTCATAAAATTTTCAATTTATATGTATCACATAAGTCATAACAGCACTCAATAGTATAAACATTTACCCGGTCACTCAAATAATTACTAACCAGCTAATAGTAATTTATGCAGGCTAAGATAAATAAATACAATTAGTACCTATAATGACAACATATATTATTATATATATATAATACTGTTCAATCATAGATATTTAAGATTATTTAAGATCGATTGTATTACAACGATGATACTCTATAATAGTTATGAAAAAACTTGGACTTATAATTAACAAAAAAACAACAAAAAAAACCAGTAATAACAATCACACTGCACGATAAAATTTTAGCATAAGACATGCTCAAATGGCACAGGTATCGTCGCAGTGTCAAATGACAATATTTATATACCAGCGATATAAAATTTAATACGAAATACTCCTAACCATTGTCCATTTCTACTGAAATGATTGTTCTCGTCATTGCCATATCAAATATCTGAAGGGTTTAAAATTATTTCAACAATGGTATATTCAGTTTAAGCTTTACGTCGTGTGTTCGACCGCTTGATGAACTTTCATCCTGTTGAATCATTTGATAGATTAAGACTTACTACAAATAAAAATAAGATTAGGTTTCGTTAGGAATTACTTACACATAAATTATAGGTAGGTACCTGATGAAATGATGAAAAAGTGTTCATAGCCAAAAAGTCCAGAGTGATTTCCCATTGGTATTGTTTTGTTTATTTTTTTAACTGGTACTTTTTTTTTTATTAATTGACAATCTTCTCTCCAAGTGTGTCCGGTATATCATTATAGCTGTTTTTATTCTCGATTAGCGCTAGAATAAATGGTCTTTTGCAAAATGTATGAAATAGTTCTTCGTTTTTTCTTCTCCCGCATAGATACCTATTTTGTTTCTCGGTTGAACAGTGACGCCGCTCCGTGACCCATAAATATGTTCCGGATCTGGAGTAACTACTTTTCATTCAAACATTATTAACTTTTTCTGATCACCTTTATTATTAATGACCATGTTTCAGTTGAGTATGCATCACTATTGGTCGCTGTTGTAGTAATTTCGATTTTGGACTCTAATTATACCATATGATACCACCTGTTCCCACTCATGACTTGTTAATTTACTTCATGTAATTCTTGATATCGATGTCTACTCCCAAATAGATACTTAAAGTTGTCTTCTGCTTCAAATTTTAAAATGTCCACCAATAGGTCATTTACAATAACATTGTTCCTTGACATCGTCATGCACTTTGTTTTATTTTAATTTATACATAATCCTATTGACATACTTACTTTAAGTAGTTTCACGGTTGTCTGAACGACTTCTTACATTATATACCTAGTCTCTCCCAAGACTACAATATCATCGGCTTAATGGCAACATCACTGATTCTCCACTTATTTCCATTTTTTGTGTGGCTATTTATATGTACACAACAAAAATAATAAATGATTCTATTTTAAAAAGTTACTACCTAATAATATAATGCTATGTACGACGTTTTTTGCAAAAATTAGTATAACCTACCGTAGTACTAGAACTACAACAGTAATATAGTATGAATATATTACGAAATATCCTTAGAAAGGATCCTTAGAGGTTGACATATTCATCACTCAGAATAGTTTTTCATATGCAATAATAATTTATCGTTGAGTTCAAATTTAACACATCCATTATATATATAGGTATAGTGACCTACTCAATGTCGAGTACACACTAAACCACAACTATCTATACAGCCGACCGATTTCTCCGGTATTTTTTCATACCAACATTTATGTATAAAAATAAATACTTGCGTTTATTGAGTTAAAAGTTTTGTTTTTTATATTTTTAATTGAACTTCGTCGAGAATTCTATAAATTCCATACAACAATAATTAATGGTGATTATAATTCAAAAGGTATTCCCTTGTATCGTACGTATTATACCTACCTATTATAATAATATAGTGACTCGAGAACGTAATAATAATCATTAACGAAATGTAATATAATAATTTACATTTCGAATAATAAGAATAATTGTCAACAACAATGGTAGCAGAGCTATATGGCTATAGTTATTAGTTAAACCTATTATATTAAAACTGCCGCAGTGATATATTCTTCGGTTACCATTGGTATCGTCACAGCAGAACGGCTACACTGTAGGTATAAGTTATACTCATATAAATAATATATAAAAAGTAGATTCGGGTTTTCGACGTGTATTATAAAAAATATATTTTGTGTAGAAGAGTGCGCGTAGTATTGTATTTCAGCGCCTCGAGGCAATTTTCGATATTATAATTATATGATGATCATAATACATAAATGCATACAAATTATTAATATAACATTTTAACATACCCCGTGTATGTGTATCAAAAATGCGTAAACAGATAAAAGCGAGTATTCAGGTAGCCAAGTACTACTGTACAATAATTACAAAAGAACATGTGTTTATACAAAACGTTGCAGGCCAACCTACCATGAAAGGAATGTGTATATTTATATAGGTTTATAATATTATGTGAAGCGTATATACCTAACATCAAAGGTAAATTTTTTAATTGTATGTAAGAGCAATATATTTCACCCAATAATGCGTTAAGAGTGGGGATAATATAATAATATCTACTGTGGGGGGGGTAACTGTACATAGATGAAAAAAAACCGAATCTTTTCTTTCTGAAAATGTTCTAATAATGTCATTATAAACAATATTAGGTATTGCTATAATACTCTTTGTACTAATATATTATATCATAGTAGATACGCATAATTTATTAGTATAAATGGTAGATGACGCGTATACATATCATAGTATTATTGCTATACATTTGAATATTCCATCGTACATAATTATATACAAAACTATGTACTGAGGAAACATATATGTATTATTATAATAAAAGTCGTCAACTCATTAATTATATTTGTGGTAAAGTGGTGCGTATTCTGATTTTTATTAGTTGAAACTCAACTGTAAAC
The DNA here is from genome assembly GCF_001856785.1 of Myzus persicae. NCBI lineage: Eukaryota > Metazoa > Arthropoda > Insecta > Hemiptera > Aphididae > Myzus > Myzus persicae. Next base: position 1,105,272 of record NW_019101246.1, on the reverse strand, counting down.
TTCGTTTTGCCAGCGGACATAGGCTCTACAATGCCTATTGGTTCACGCGGTTCTCGAATATGGTGCTGTTTTTTGATCACCATACGGATACATAGCTGATCAGTCTAGTCCAAGACCGTTGCTAGAGTTATGCTGATCGCTGTCTAAAAATCTCTCATCCACTGCATGATTGCATGACTGTAATAATAATTCGATTTTTAAACTTTTTTCTCTACAACCTAGAATCTAGTTCAGAAGGTCGGCCACGTTTTTGATGTCAAGGGCCAAAAAATAAAATGTATACATTTTATAAACAAACAAAAATTTATATGGTCATATAAAATTTAGAATATTTAAGCTTATGACTGTTAAATTGAATTAATTATCATTTATTGATGTACATACAACCTATCTACAAATAAAGTTGTAGTAATTATTTGTATACATTATGTCTATTTATATACAGATTAAACATTTTACTCGAGGGTCACATAAAAGTGATATGAGGGCCACGGGTTGCTGACCTCGAGTCTAGATAATATAGGCGTAAGAAATTTGGAAATTGGATCGAAGGTGTAGTTGTTGCTCTGCTCCGATAATACTTGCACGACTTAATGACTTAGTTCGTGTATCCTAGTTCCAACTGATACCCGATGTCAGGGTTTATTTTTCCCCGACCAGTTACTAATACTGACTTATCTATTATTGCTCAACCGTATCAAAAATTATGCGTACCCTGTGTGCAATTGGGTGACATCGGCATCTCTGAGATATTTAATTCTGATCTCAAATTAGACATTACATTCTGATATCAATTTATCATTACATGGATTAAACTTTAATTAGGTTGCCATACGAACATCCATAAGTAGGCCCATTTAAATTGACCATGTGAGGTTATAACTTCAATTAACATTAACTATGCGATGTTTTGACAAGCCTATCAATTAATGAATTATACACAATAGATAATTCACACAATGAGCATCGAGTATTTTTGGAACGACACCTATAGCTTGCATGGTGATTTCAATGTGACAACAAATTAATAAATATTATATTATTTCCAAAAATATTAAAAAAAAACTAAATATATAGATGATAAAAACCGTAATAAACGATTAAGTCATAATAGCTGATAAGGCTGAGTTTGTCTGTTGTGCTTGTCGATAATTTTCTGTCGGTTCTTCAATTGTATTGTTGTGTTTTTTTACCGATTTTTTTCATTTATTGACCTTTTTTCCGCCCCGTTCGTATTTTATTCACGTTTCTCATAAAGTCTTAAATCCGTGGGTGTCCGGTTTTGGTTCGTTTTCCGTCAGTAGCCATCGCAATAACTACAAACTGCTGTGATATATCAATATTCAATACTTCCGTACATGACCACATAATATTCTATAATACTTTATATTATTTATTACTATAAATCACTTGTAATATATGCGTTATATTTTTTCATTAAATATTAGTTTGTATGCGAAGCATAAAACCTGAATGATATTATCATAGGTTAGGTATATATTGTTTGTAGTGTTTGTACCACTGTAAAATGCAGAATGGCGTTAACTTTATTGAAATAAAAGTAAAATATCATGTGAAACCATAATGTGTATACTAGTATAAATAGAATGAGAAATATATTTTCTTATATTGCCTCGACATATTAAATGGATTAATTAACAGTTACTATCTACCCACGTGTTGATGTTCCAATTTAAATATCAATTTTTTCCATGAATAAAAGCTAATTATTACTGTGCTTATTGTTCGAAGAGGCAGAATTATATGGTCGTTGAAGACGATTCCTTACCCCGGACCACCCACGAGGTTTTTTAGGGGTTTTATGTATTGGTATTTGTCGTCTTACATCTATACTCGGGCATGCACCGATAGCGCCTTAAACAACTTTTTCATTTTAGGATCAGTGAACCAATTGCGCTCTTTATTTTTTTACGGACAATATAGGTAGGTAGGTACCAATAAATTGCGCTTGCCCTTTAGTTTACCTTCAGGTATGAAAATATTTTTGTCTAATCTCATTCTATCATCATTGAATTATCATATACGAGATAAGTATATTAAAAGAATTGAAAATTAAAAACATATATACTGATCAATTGATTACGTCATTACGAGTTACCTACTGGTTAAATATTTTTTATTTTCTAATTATGTTAATAATATATTATATACGATGGTGTTAATAAATCATCGAAATTGATAAAAAAAAATTTAAAAAATTAAAATAATAATTGGAGGTACCCGGAATTTTGTCCGATTTTGTGAAAACTCGATAGACGCTCAATCGACTGTAGGTATACGGCAAGTCGGCAATATCCTTCCGATCGAGTACTGTCGTTGTCCACGCCATGCATTACGATTAATTATTACAATTTACAAGCACAGTGACAACAACAATAATAATTGTTGTGTTATACCTCGTCAAGACGGTCCAAACAATTATAAATTTCAACGACGTGGCCGCCATACTTATACTGTGGAGTCAAAAACGTCCGTCGTCAGCTTCTTCTCCGGGTAGCACAATGTCGTAAAATATTACGATTTAAATATTATATTTTTACCAATTATACTATCATGATATTTGTCGACGAGGGCTGTCGGGCGCGCCGCGAGAAGTCGCACGCGTACGCGCGGGCGAAAGCCGAGTGACGCGCTCGGCCGGCTCGTCCGTCGCGCGGCGCGCACGCACCGAGCCTCACGCATGCGCGACAGCCGACTCCTCGGCATCGTCCCGACGCTCTCGGCCGGCCGGCAGCCGCCGCCCGGTACACGCGGCCGCTGCGCACCGAGGAGCTATAATAGCAGCTCACGCGCCCGACTCTCGGACCGGCGGCAGCGGCGGAAAACCTGTTTCGCGCCGTCCTTGTCGGGTCGCCACGGCGCGGTCGACGTACCACACGGCGGCGGTACCCGCGATCCTTGTCGACGGAGGCGGCGCGCGCATCGCGGGCCCCGCGACACCCGAGAGGAGCTGGCCCGCGCGCGCACGCGCACGATCTCCGCGGGCGAGCATACGCATACTGACGCACGCACGCGCAAGAGCGACACACACAGCCCGCAATTGTGGCGAGCGCACAAAACGAGTTCTGGAGCCGACCGGGACCGAGTCAGTCACTGCACAACCGCCTTATCGAACGTTCGGGCTCGCGCGCCGGTTTTTATTATTTTTCTCTTGTGTCCGCTTCCAAGCCATCATTATTATAATATTTTTTTTTTCTTTTCTTGGCTTTGGTTGTGAATCGAAAATAAAGTATATCTCTACTCGTTTATTCGTTGGCTGAGAGATCGCATATTATTAAATAATAATAATTCTGTTTCGACCCATCGTGTTTTCGGTTTTTTGGTGTGTGCGTGCGCGGAGTGTGTGGTGTTTTTTTTTAAAAATATTTTTATAAAGGTTTTAAATTTTTTATCCGAACCTCGGTGGTTTGCTTGTGCGTGCAAAGTGCGTATACTCTGTGCTCGTTCCGTTGCAACCATTTTTTTGTATAATTTTGTATAGATTTTTGTGAGGTTTTGCGGTGATATCATATCTATATCGTTATATTATCAGTGCGCCGAATATTCAATCTTATCGAGTGTTGTTGTTATTTTAGTAAGATTACTGTGCTGTCACAGCACACCGTACACTGTTGGATACGCACTCGCTTATTTTTGGATTAATACAAATCTTACAACGACGACGACAACCTATTGTCGTCCACCGGGAATCGACATTGCAGGACACAGGTACTAAATTACTGAACTTTCGTTGTCTCCATCTCATGACACTTAAACAGAATAAAACTGCTGTATAATCGGTTGTGAATAATTGTCCAGTATACGATACGTTATAGATCAGAGTAATATTATATAGGCTAAGTTATCAATCTTACTATCAGTTTGGTTTTCGTCGTTCATTGCGATTTGCGGATTCTATATGGCCGTAAAGTTCGCTCGCACGTGCGTTCAACAAATATTCGGATGACATAACATATTTAGCTAACATACCCATACACCTAGTGTACCTATACAATATATTATATACATTATATTTATGTGTATGCATGTATGTGTATGTGTGTAATATGTTTTAAAAGATGTTCCGTCCGGTAAAACTATGTACAATTTTTTCCCTTTCTAATAAATAAAACATAGAGGTCGCCGGTCGGAATTTATATTCAACTCACGTGTGTGCGTTAAAGTCTCTTGTAATATTTTATTACTTACTTCACTTGCGTTCAAGTCTCCCGCACTACGTTTTCGCACAACACTTTTCCCATACGCTCGCACCGTGTGCCGCCACCACATTATTAGATACGACCGTGCGCGTGTGGTGGTGAGAGGTAGCGGTGGTGGACGAAAATTCGTACCAGTTTTTTGATAATGCATGTGTGCTGTATATAATATCGGGATTCGACGGACGTAAGCGAACGAGGTATGAAAAAAAAACCGAAAAAAAAATAAAAGAAACCAAACCCAGTAAAATATTATTGAAAATATTTGCTCGTCTGTCTGTCACTCGTTCCCGTTTTAAGATTTATGTTATTACCGAATTCGGGTGGATGCGTCTGTCGCCGGTTCTTTGTATTTCTAATTATATTTTCAGCATAGAATAATATACCTCCAAACTATATATATATACATGATGTACGCGTATATAACTTCGTCACAGGGGCTAAACGAACGTATTTTTTTCCGTTTTATAATATTATATATATTATACTGTCAGACTGCACGTTTATAGAGGAACCCCTTCGCGCCTATACGTTTTATTGCCTCTTTTGTCGGACCTTTACACATACAGCACAATACATACAACAACAGCACATTATCATCACTATTATTATTATTATTATTATTATGTAAAGGATGTTTGTTTCCTCGCCGTCAAAGGGTCCGCTTAGGTCGCCGGTGCAGTCATATATATTCTACACAACGACAACAATATATTTTATGATATGTATAGGTACAAATACGTGTTGTGTTGAGTGTTGACACGTCGAACAGAACTTTGTAGATATTGTTAGGAAACCGCGTGAGAAATATCTGTTTTCACACCCCATTCTTGCGTATGTGTACATACGCGTTATATATTATCCAAATGTCTATATGCTACATTATTATATTGACGTTCCGCTACAGTATATATTATTATTACGTCCGATTGTATTTTGATGCTAAAACCACGTGCCAAATTGTTGTTAAGACTGCGTAGCTGCATCATCCGTCGTTGGTCCGCTATACTTGCAGTATATCAAATATACAAGCCGCAGAGGATATTATAGACAGTGCAGGCACTAGGGCAAGCATCCCCCAAAATTTCTAAAAGCTCTTCTCAAAAATATAAATAGAATATAAGTATTTAATTGTAAATAAAAATTAATATCACTTAAAATACTTTGAGCCACCGCCCTTTGAAAATTATTCTTATTTGCATGGATATGTTTTCCATTGTACACACATATAATAATTGTTATGATCTCCAGTCATAAGCGACAGTATGTAAACGAGGTGTGTGTACCTATATGTATTTAAACTATTTAGGTGTATTTTTAGATGGTATATGTCCTGTCAAAACGCCATTATATAACAGCATCTCGTTAAAAACCTAATAGTTTTCTTAAAATGTAAATAAAACCGAGTAAGTATATAATATATTATTTCTGATGATATACGAGAAATGTGCTGAACATTCGTCGAACCCTTCGAAAAAGGTGTAACCGGAAAACTGTTGACCACGTACAGCGTGTCGCCGAGCGCGAGTTGGTCGTAAACACACAAATTTGTATTTATGTTTAGTATATTATATTATTCAGTATTATATGGATACCTCTACCAATACTGGGTTAGTTTATCCCGCGTGATAGGTATGTTTTGTTTCATTTTAACTTTTTTAAGAGATACAAAACTATTTTATGTTAATTTATTGAAGACCGGCTATTATTTTAAATTCGAATGGTTAGGTTACTGGTTCAGCCTACTCACCAATCGAATATTCTGTATGTACAGATAATTATGGGAGATTTCCATAAACCCGAGTCGTGCATGTTGTTTTATGCGACACAAATACCGGTGCAAGAGGTCTTGAAGACCCGAGAGAGATAGATATAAATATAGTGAGCGACGATGAGTGGGCGGGGTGGGGGTGAGTGAGTGAAAGAAACAGAGACTCCCTATCTACCCGACATATCTGATCGATTAACGTTGCATTTTGGTGTTCGTAAGGATATATTATATAATATTGGTTTTTATAAAACGGACAAAAAAAATAATAAGAATAAATAACCCTTAGTATAAAACAACTGACTGTCCGTAATTATAAAATTATTCAAATCATTCACTGCCGTTATGTTCATTTGTTTCTAACAACTTCAACGTTTCCTCTAAATTATATAATACCTATACCTATTTCAAGAGTGCGTGTAAGTAAGATTTCTTTTAATTTTTTTTCGTTTCTCTTAGAAGCTTGCGGTGAAGTCAGTTACACCGCGTAGACTCAAAATATTCAACTCACGTAGTCAACTTGTGTGAGTGTATGTGTGTACACATATCACATATAATAAAAAAAATAATAATAATCTGTGGATATTAAAAAAGAGCAGCATCGTTGCGAGATAAACGTGCAGAGAGGAGACCTACTTGCTTCCATAATAAACACCACTCATTTCTAGGTTTTATTAACTCGTTATGTATGTGAAATTCCATCTTTTAAAACAAGTGTTATGTGTCTCGCGTTGCACAAATATCGGTTATTTTTTTTCTCTATTTTCTCGTTGAACGCAACGAGAGTTGTAAAGTACCCATATTTATAAATAATAACCTTACATAATAGCTGGTATAAACATAAATGATATTGTCTGGTGATAGAAACAATGTTTGCTTGTTGACTTACGGCGGGAACAAACATTGGGAATAGTGGAATACCTACATGTATTCTATAGGTGCAATAAAATCTTTACTTAACTTCAAAGGACGTTTGCCGACTCGCAGGTAGATTGGGTGCACCGTATAGGTTATAATATATATATGTATATATATATAGGTAACAAGTGGACTTCAAAGACTGTACGTGCCGAATTTCGTTCAAAAATGCCTATAACCCTCGGGTATTGTAAAACATTGCACGTCAATAAACGCGTACTGCCGTGACTACGGGGTACATATTATAATACTTTGTTCTGAGACGTTTAAAATTTTATAATAACCAAAAAAAAGAAACTCGCCCATGATATAGGTACCTACACCTACTTTACAGAATCACCGTCGATTGTCATTCGATGAACATAGATTAATGGTCATCTCTGTTGCTGTTAAGCATTATTTATTAGCGTATGTAAGATGTATGAAAAAAAAAATGTTCCGTTACATTTCCAACGGCACATTTGAAGATCTTTAAAGGCAGAGATATAATGTAATAATGGCTTGATGTTTTATTATATAATCGTGTTTAATCCTCAGAAACATTTTGTCCGAGAATGGAACTTGACATTTTATATTTATTATTAGGTGCCTATGTATTATATTTAAGGTTTTCGATTCTGAAAAAGAGAAATTTACCTTATTCGTTTTACAATGATGTTTTTCTTCTCTTTCTGTTTACATTTTTCTAGGAAATTGGTTGGATTCAAAAGTGTTGAATATATATGCTACAATGTTACATACCTAACGGTGTAAATCATCCTATGTATGTATATATATATATATTTATTAATTTTGCAGTATACCTACTTTGCCTACTTTGAAAGTATTTAGATTTTCTCTGAAAAATAAAAAAGTTTAATTGAAAATATCAAGTGTGGTTTTTACATTATGGTGCATTAATAATCATTTTTCTACTTACGTGATTAATAATTTTTACAATATTATAAACAATTGCCAAATATTAATAATTTTCAAAAATACAGTTCATAACTTTCTCGCCGATACTCATGAAGTAGTGACAAAGGTTTTGAAATTATTTTATAAATAACGATACAACAATATTGTAACTGAGTTTAGGTTTTAATTAGATACCTTAAATTGTAGGTATCTACATTAATTTTTCGTTAAATTTGTGGACTACATACTTTTCGTTTATTATGATAAAGTGGAATGAAAAATTGTTAAGATGTCGTCGTAGGTATAGGTATTGTACCTAACTGTCCTACCCATAGATACCACACTTCACTAATATTATAAACAAAAAAAATAATATTTTTTCAACTATTTTTAGGCACTAGTATAACAACTGTGATTTGTATTAACGCGGTAATGACGAGTTAATGAAAACGGAGACAATACACAGTTCTCACAGAAATTATCTCCGTCTGTCATTCGTGCATGTCTCGCACACGAAATACGCTTGTATATATCATTTATTCTTCGGAAACACACTAATGCTTCATAAGTGCTATTATACACATATTTCGTGTCGTACCTTTCTCAAGTAGAAAAAAAATAGTTCATAAGCCCGCGATAACGAGTACCTCTAATCGCATTTTCTTCTAAAATTCGTTCGGCCAGCTACTCAAGACTCTATATCGTGGCACGAATATAATGTACCTATCTTTATGATATAATATTATACGTATTATATACCTATGTATTGTGTCCATTTTCTTAATACCCCGTAACTGCCTAAATGTACTTGCGCCACTTTGATGAGTTTGATGTAACCCGTAGTCTTATTGTCGTTTCTGGTACATGTATATAAATACAGGTATATTTTATTCAATTTCGAAGCAAATTTCGAATTTTATTATTATTGTTATTATTATTATTATTTAAGGCGCCAATCGACCCTTCGCTGATGTCTATTAACTTTTTGTTACCCTTACACGCAAGACGTGTTCGTATATATATATATACATATATATTATGTATATGTATATATATATATAGGTATCGCGGATTTTTTTCTTCTTCTCTTGTATCGAATCTCGTCGACTCCTGCTGACTTAGCCACACCGCTGCGTACACATCACACAATATAAATATTATATTAAATATATATATATAAATATATATGTATATTGTTGTCTCCGCGTTCTCTCACATTGTAATCTGGTCCACGCATTCACGCACGCGCACTCTCACACAAACACAAAAACGCGTACTATATTCAACGTTGCTGTAGTATAGGTATATATATATATATATAGTATATACTCATGCCCGCTCTCATATAATAGATCCCGTGTATACGTTGAGATGATTTATGATTGTCGATGCCCCGGAACGCCCCGGGCTTCAAATTCGAATGGATCCCCCTCGCGGTCTTCGTATACGTGTGTATACCTATACGTATAATATAGACTTTTGTCCGGTGTGGGTGAACCGAGGGTGGTGCGGTGATGGTTGTGGTGCGGCGACGACGGCGACCAAATAACGATTTAATGATGATGATTGTGATGATGATGATGATAATGATGATGACGAATAAGAACTGCGCCGTGTCTGTAGAGCAATTATTATTATTATTATTATTACTGTTACCGGCGGCGGCGCGACAAACGGGTCGGTCGGTCGTCCGTCGCATCTCCTGCTTCTCATCTATCGTGTAGCAACAGCACCAAAACCAGCATCAGCAGCATCCATTAATGTGCGTTATTTGAAAATATATTCGCGTTGTACACGACCTCGGTAGGTAGGTACTTAAAACGTCGTAAAATGTGCGTTATTTTTCCGAGCAAGGAATTCAGCGCCGAAACGAAATTTGCCCTCTTTCATATTATACAGGTATCGCTTTTTTGTTCCCTCGCCAAAATGCCGCGGTTAAAGAACAATTAACTTACACCAGTCTCATATTATAATATAGGAGTCCGATGGGTTGATAATTATGTCGAGACCCTTAATATTGTTTTTATACCAAGAGAAAAACGGTAGCAGCGGTTACCGGTTACCCCTCAGTATATAATTAGGTATCACTGTATCAGAGTAAGTGCTAGTGCAGTGTGCGCTTGCATGTTCGTGTTGTCTCGGTCACAAATCTCCATCAACTGCAGCAGGACGACAATTTCATGTACGAGGATAATAATAGTAATGTACAATATAGTGAGTGTGCGTGTAGAAAGCAAATATTATTGTTGTCGTTGCAGTCGTCGCCTATAGTGTGTTTAGAATATCATCGAGAGACCACAGGACGATAAGAAGCTTAATTCCGGCGGTGGGTACGTGCGATAAACCCGACGGTATACAGTGGTGTTGTGTGATGTGTGTTTTTTTAATGGACCAAACTTATTTTCAAATATTATTATTATTATACATTATTGTATCTTTTGGAGAACACCGTGTGTAACACGTCAATCTCTAGGTTCACTATACACTATATACCATATACGTATATACAATTTGTATACGGACAAGGCGTATAACCTCGGGGGCCCCGCGTGTAATGCGCGCTTATCGTCATCTCGGTGCTGCCGTGTCCGCGCGCCACGGCATCTGTGGTACACTGCTGATGCAGCCTCCGACGACGCCAAAAATCATCGTATTATTATAATATATATAAATGGGAAAACGATATCGCTGGAGAACACGAACGTCGACTCCTCGTGTTCCACAAAATATCGGTAAAATCACGTGAAAAAAAAACAATCTGCTTGGCCCTATACACCTCTAGGATATATTATTTATAATAATATATATTATACCGGCCTGCAGTGTATCGTTTTATCCGTAAAACCTTTTGAACACAAACATATTGTTGTACCATATTCAGGCAGGCTTTGCGCACTAGTATGAAATTATTCAGAAACATCAAATGAAATGTCGCTGTTTTAAGGACTTGAATTGCTTTTTATTATATTAATTAAAATGTTGACAACTTCTAAATAAAACTATTATTATAACATATTTGAAAGTGTATTTACAGCTGCAAATATATTTATGCATATATAATAGGAAGTGCAAATTATATCTAGGTAAAACACTTTAAATTGATGATTTTATTTTTGAATTTATGTTTTTCGACGTTAACATTTAGATATTTAAAAGTTAAATAAGAATTTATTATTTTATATTGATTTATATTTTTACGTAGGTATCTATAGGTCACAAATAAAAAGGTAATATTATGTGCGTTCCATACAGATAACGAAAGTCTAAACAATTGCACCTATTCACGATCGTCCATTTGAATATATATATATGTATATATATTATATTTTAAAAAAAACTCGTGCTATAAACAATTAAGTATTATAATATATCAAACATTTTATTACATTCGCTAATGTTATTATTTTATGATCAAAATATTATTTACTTCAATATAATTATTTTATTAGTTGTGGAAAAATGATACCCGAAAACGTAATATATTTTACGACGATGCATTAGGCGTGTAAGAACCATTAAGGATAAAATTAAATCATTTTTTTTTTTTTTAAGAAGCATTTTGTGCATTGTATTAGTAATTATACGTTTTCTGTGTACGAAATAAACGCGTGTGTACGTATATAATATAGTATTATATATTATTATATAATACTGCAGTGTGTTGTAGATAGGTAGGTGCCGCAGCTACTTACACCGCGCTTTAAATATAGTCGATGTAATTTGTATACAGTACCATATCATTTCAGAAATGAAAATCAATTATAAATTATAATCGATAAAATATTTCTAAGGTCAGATTACAATATAATATAATATAATATATGTATAAATATTATATTATCATATACACATACACATACACACATACAGGTACATGTGTACGTAATATTACGCGAGGCGAATAATAATAGTATAATAATAAAAAATAAAAATAAACTGTATAATTAACATTTTCGATAATTGAGAATCTCGTTTTGAATTTTTATGTATTAAAATAGTATAATATGAGAACGTGTACATTGCGTATAATAATAAAATTATGTACCTACGTAGACATTTATAATTGCGTTCGGTAATTCTTTATTTTAAGTTTATTGATACCTACCATATTAAACTATATTACTATATCATGATAGTATTATGATATTATAATTTTTACTTTTTTTTTTTTTATTGAGAAAAAAAAACAATCCGCGGCTGCTATGGCCATTATTATAAATTACTATTATATATAGGTACCTATTATTATGCGGCGATTGCGGCGCGCATTGTTGTTTCGCTCGTTTGTAATTTTTACGTTTTGAGTGATATCATATTAGGTAGGTATACAATCATTTATATTTGAAAATATGAAAAATCGCTGCGATCCCGTGATTAATCTCGTGTGCCTACACATATTTACTTGCATGGTGTTCGGTATACGATTATAAGATGTTCGTCGATGCTCCGTATGCCGAAATGACTTCTGGGATACGAATACATGGGTCATAATATACCTATGTCTCTCTACCTGTCCAGCTATGTTATTGCTGGACATAATATTATGTGTGCACAATATAATTTTGTAATATATCGTATAGACGTGTGTTAAATACGGAATTTAGGCGTTTCTCCCGAACACTATAATATTGTTATAATAATTTCAATCCATGTATATAAGTATGCGTGTGTGTGTGAGAGAGTTTGCGCGCGCACAATAAGCGGTTATAATAATAATATATTCGTTTACGTTTTCGTGTTTGTACAAATAACATATTATACATATTATTCACTGCGGCGCGCTCGTTAGCTCCTCGAACACAATATAATATTGTATATTATAATATACGACGGATTCCGTCTTCTGGTTTCTAGCGGTGCCCACATACGGGGGGGAAGAAAGAAAGAAAACACTCCCGTAAAAGCACATATATTTTACAAACGTGAAACCGTGGCTAATTGCGCTCTGGTTAGCCGAACGGATATTATATAGATACCTGTAGCACATATGGTCATATTAATATTATTATTATTATTGTTATTTATTATGTATGCCGAATATTATATTGAAGATGGACGCGACGCGAGACGAGATATAAATTATTATTATTATTATTATTATTATTGTCGTGAACACTGAACATAGTGCACGGTGGCGAGACAGTGTAATACGACATAATAGTATATATACGTTCATTTATAATAATATAATACTATTATCGCAGTGTATTATATACGATGTGTCCAATATTTTCCTTTAAATTATTATAGGCGCGTTATCGATAATAAATATTACACAATACGTCCTCATAAACAGACTGCCCGAGTGGCCGAGTCTCGCAAACCTCGGTGGTGCTCTTTTAAAAAAATAAAAAAATAAAACATTGAAATTGCATTCTCCCCGTGCAGCCGCGGAGTCGACACAATGTACTGATTGAAAAAAATAATACAACACCGTTTCGGGGATGGTTAGGTGCCATGCTGTGCGGTATAATAATAATTTAACATATATATGTAGTTGAGCCAATTATAATGAAGATAAATCGACGGCCGTATGGAATCGAATCGGATGTCCGGGGGACCCACGGACTTATGTTTTGTTATTATTTTGTAATGCTTATATAAATATACTATATTGCATCCGTGGGACGAGGTGACAAACTTGTGGTGGACTGGCTAAACTTGGCCAGTGTCCATGTAGGTTCTATTCGTGTCCCATATATGTGACGTGGTTTTTTTTAAGAAAAAATTTCGATTTTTTTATACATCGAAATCGAACGTGCGTTAACATAAATAATTATATGTACACTCACACACACACACACACACAACACACATAATAAGCTACTATGAAATATACATTTTTATCGAATATAACGAGACGCTTATTAGAATATTCCGATTGATATATTATATACATACATATTATCTATGTACATATATATGAAATATTAAATTACTCGACGAGTACCTACGCGAATAATAATGATTGCACGTCTGCGGCTGCAGCGGTACATTTCCACATTTTATTTTACTAGATCTGTGTATATGTGTGCGTGAATGAGTAGTTGACGAGGCGACTTTACATATTATTATTATTATTATTATTATTATTATTGCCTACACGTGTATACCAATTTGTTACGTCTAATGATTTTTTTTTCATCTGACGACCGAAATACGCGAATATATATCTATACATTATACCTACTTGGTATACGATGATAATAATGTACCAACTATATTATAATATTATATTATATATTCGTAGACGCGAATTATTTTTATTATTATTATTATTACTATTATTATTATTACGCGCCAGACGCGTACCTATATATTATACACTAATACATTGTATATAATATTGTATAATATTATCATGTTGGATATACGTATACGTACCTCACGACAAATCGAGTGTCCGTCTAATAAACAAAACATTATTCAACCACATATATGATAATATAGTCGGCTGGTATACTATACACACCAAAAAATTATTGTATTATTATGCAGGTGTGTTTAGTATATATTATACGTATATTGTGAGCGTGTGTGTGGTGTGTAGTAATAGTAATAATAATAATATATCCGTTTAGCTTAATATATTATATTCATTTTTGTGCGTTTTTTTTATTTTTCTTAACAACACGTAACGAATTTAACTAATTCACACATTTATATATATATGTATAGGGTTAGTACCTATACATAAAGTATCATATACATGCACGAATACATCTATATGAGCATGAGACGGAAAAAGAACCTGAAATATTCATACAGTAAGAGTATAATAATATACAATAGCAGCGGTGGAGAATTTTTCTGCGATTAAATCATTAAATAAACTAAAATAAAACAAAACGACGTAATAATACAATAAAAACCATTTTCTCGATGTTACGCTCAATAACTTGAAATTAATTTTCTAATAAAATAAAAGTTAATGGTGTTGTTGCAGTGTACCGCTTTGATTAAAATCTTAACGATTATTGTCCTAATTTAACGTTTTTGTACATTTGTAATAATAAAGGAGGAGAAAAAACCGTCAGTGTGCTCACCGTCATGACTATTTGCTTTTAGATTTACACGTTTTGTCTATGACGTTTTCTATAATACTCAAATACATGCCATATAGATGGTGCACATCATAATGTTATTACTTATAATCCTGCATGTATATATTATTATAAGGCTTTTCTCGAGAATCTCGCACACATGGGGTTGACTAAAAACCGTTATTTTTTCCCTCGCATTTATTTATTTTTTTTTGTCAAACGCCTACGTGGTGCGTTATATATATATATATGTGTGTATAGTATTTACTCTTCCTTAAGCATTACTTAGTGTTCCGCCGACCTTATCCAATAGTCTTACCATCTACACATACACACACACAAACACACATTGTAATCTGCCGGAATCATCTTTAGTTAGTGTAATACGTACCAACATATGTAGTTATATATATATATATATGTGTATATCTGTGTGTACAAGTAGTATATTTTCCCTCGATACCGATAAACGCATAAAACGCACAACCTCTTCGAGAACATTAAACTTTATTAACCATCATATATATAATATATGTGTGTTTGTGTGAGCGTACAGAGACGGGATACCAGGATTGCCTATGTGCAGTGTATATAGGTACCTACGAGAAACTTTTTATATCACTCGGGCATATAATAGTGTGTGCGTATTGTAAACATAATATAATCACGTCATTGCCGTATGTTCTATCTCTCGCGTACGATCTATACGAGGCGATATCCTTCGTCCTACGTCCCGGACGATCAAACAATGTATAAAAATATATTGCGCCGCGTACTGTATACATTTATATAACTAAATGTATAAAATAATATATCCGTAAATAAATAAAATAATTACGCTATGTAACAAGACAATGCAACGGATGTTCCATTATTATTTCTTTATACACCCTAAAATTTCGCGGCCTCGTAAACATTTTCGCGTCTCTCCAACGCGGCTGCGGTCATTCCACGAATTCACGCGAAAACCTGTTATTCGAATATGTGTGTGTGTGTGTGTGTGTGTACACCATTACACCTTACGTTTTTAATACATTTTTTCGGTATAGGTACACGCGTTTATTTATATATATATATATAACAGTATAATATACCACTGAGTTGTTTCGCGTCAATCGCAGTGTGCGCGTCCGACGGTTTTGTATGGCGAAAACTATACATAAAAAACACGTTAAAGTCTCTTTGAGGACGCACGCCAACAACTGACAATGTATATAAACGTAATATATAATAGTGAATAAAAGCTTATAGGTAGGTATCTAATCGGTCTCGTTACACTCGCGCATGTTTGATTATATAGATGTTATTATCGTTGTTCACTATAAAAATCTGTGTAAACTCATTGATTTGCAAATACAGAAGAATCTGTTATCTGTATATTACAATCCCTCGGTTTGGATATGATACACTAAATATCTACATGATCCAGTTATATATTATCTAGGTATATCACATCATATTATATTCTAAAGATTTGGAAGTTTTAATCGTTTATATTAAATACGTACCTACAGGGAACGTATCAGATTTACCTATATTCGTGAAACGACTATGGTGCATATTGTTTAACTATGTACATTTTTTTCTTTTGGAACTAATGAGTGACAGTGACGGTGGACGGAGGTGTGGGTGGGGTGTTTCACCCTCATCTATATAATGAAGCCGTTTATCGATTAACATCCACCGCGACGGTTTTTTACCCACTCGACTATAGGATTAAACGCTCGTCCGCCTTACATTGAGCAGGTGTATGCACATAATTAATTGGATAATATTACATAGGTATTATTATTTATTATTGTGATGATACAGGTATTCTATTTAAGGGCGAATTTGTGCTCTCTGAGAAGAAATCACTTACCATCACTGCAGCAGCAGCAGCAGCAGCCGCGTGTTTAGCGCTTGTATAATAGAAACGAAAGAATGTAGAACAAGGGAAAAAAGTAGAATTAAAAAAAATAAATAAATGAAAAATAATCAAAATTAAATATATACCACGATATAACACGATAGGTATGGGTATGCAACACGATAGGCATTATAGATATGTATACACGACCTAGGTATAGGTATATAGGTATGTATTATATAGAGGAGTAGGTATATACGCGTCGTCCGACTCGCAGATACACGACGAGAGCGTGTGTCTGCGCAGCGTAATGCCATTCAGAGTAAAACGCATGATATGTAATACACGTGTGTGCGCGTATATTTGTGTGCATGTGTGCGCGCCAGTTGGACGGCTCTGCGCAGATCACCGGGCTCGCGCGCGCGTACGGAAACCGGTTGCGCGGTAAAAGTTAATTAACTTTGTACGCGTATTATTATACACCCGTGTGAGTGTGTGTGTGTGCGTGTGTGCGTGTCCGCGAGTGTGTGTCCGCACGCACTCGCAATGAGATAATATTATAATATTTCGTTCGAGTTAATTTTTGCCGCGTCCCAGTTCAAATTTTTTTTTATTTATTTTTTTATCGTTCGTATTATCTCGTAAATTGCTTTTCGTTTTTCGTTTCGTTCTTCCCCGTGCAAACGAGTACGTATAAATAAATATATATATTATATTAAATGTGTGCATCTCCCGGTCGGAACACAATAAAATAATAGCTACGCCGGCACATAATGTATGT
This sequence comes from Myzus persicae, assembly GCF_001856785.1. Lineage (NCBI taxonomy): Eukaryota > Metazoa > Arthropoda > Insecta > Hemiptera > Aphididae > Myzus > Myzus persicae. The sequence goes on along the minus strand of NW_019101246.1, from coordinate 1,087,799 downwards.
ATATATATATATATATGTGTGTACGGGTTCGTTACGCGAGCGGTAATATACTCGTGCAGTGTGTGTACACATTTATATATATTATTATTATATCGGTACTCGCAGAGGAGGAGACTTATATATAATATAATATTATATTGTATATGTACATAATATGTGTGTACGACTTCTGCATCAGGTTTGATCGCGCATTTTTCTATTTTTTTTTTCTTTCTTTTCGTCCAATATTCGGTGGGAGCGGCTGCAATATTATTATACGCGCCGTTGGTGGCGATGACTAGTTTTCTCACACGCACAACTGACACACACACACACACACATAGGCATGATGCACACACCGCACAAGAATTTTTCACGTGACGATTTGTATCAATTAACCGGTCATTAGGGCGCGAGGGAAACCGTGTGTATGTATGTTGCTGCTGCTGTTGCTTCTGCTCCCGCAGCAAACGCGAGCGCGGATTCGATGGGAGAAAAAAAAAGGGTTATTAAATAGTGATTTGTAGGGACGACGACGACGACTGTGAAGAGAGAAATACATAATAATAATAATAATAATAATAATAATAATAATAATAATAGTACATATTATAGTAATGAATAAAAATTCCAGAATTCTTTTGTCGAATACACATAATAATCGTGTGTGCGTGTGTGTGCGTGCGGTGGCAACCATTATGTCCGCCGCCGCCGCCGCAACCAGCAGCCGTGGTCCGTCCCGAGATGTATAGTAAACTATTAAAACAGATTACCGTGCACACTTTGTACATAATATCCACACACGCAGACATTACGTATCAGCTGCAGTACAGTGTAATAATACGCGCATGTTTATTTATGTGTGTTTGTAATGTGTATGTGTGTATAATAGTAATAATAATGTATAATATTATAAGAATAAAAATATTCGGGTTTTTTTCAACCGGCATTGGTATAGGTTCGATAATTTATATATTTTATTTAAACCATCGCGGTATGCTATACGCGTCTGTAGTACGGCAGCGTATACGCTATGCATACGCTTAAGCTTTATTTATAATACACTATAGTTAAGTGTTTAGTGATAATATTATAATATCATATTTTAATAAGTCCTACCGAGTGGTGGTCAACGCCGCCGTCGGTGCAAGAGGAAAGTGTACCTATGGGTAGACTTGAATAAGTATTTTGCGGGACTAATACATTTTTTGATTTCGGTTTCGTATGTGTCATTCAATTGCTATTAAATCTGTTGTCGGATATAGTCCATGTATATTTTCGGTATACCTGCTGTATTATTATCATAAATAATTGAACATTAAAACGTTGTATTTCTGTGTCCCTATGTAATAATTTGAGAGCCACTGTTATGAAGAAACGAAGGAGTCGGGATGTAAAAAAGTTCGAGTACCGCTCTGTACTACAATATTATTATTATATGGACAGACGCGAGATAAAGAGGTACATAGATTGTAGGAATTGATAATATTATGGCGGCGTGCACCGTACTTCGACGACTGTTCTTCGTGTTTTTTCGTTCGAATTTTGTATTTTATAAAAACGTTATTGTTATATTTATCCAGTAATAATTTTGCTTCATAGCAGTCCCTCAACCCCGCCGACACCACACCACCAGTTGCACACGCATACCCTTTCACAGATAACGCACTTGTCACGGAAGTACAAAACAGTAAACCCTGACCACCGCATGCAGCTCCGACGTGGATCACGGTGAGCTGTGCTACTGCTGCTCTAGTCGTCGCTGCACCTTGATTGGGGGGGGGGGGATTTGTTCACTAAGAAATAAGAATCTGTAGACCAGCCCCGCGAGTAGTCGTACTATATAGGATAATGCGCGATATAAGTACATATTATAACAAACAACGAATAATAACAATAACAACAACGTTATTATATTGTTATTGTACCTACCTTGTATCGGTCCGTCGTGGTGTATTGTGTATATACATCACGAGTGTTTCGATATTATTTTTATTGTACCTACCTATATAATATTATTGTGTATAGGACTCGCGGGTCCTGAGATATTTCGAGTGGTATTGTAGATTTATATTGTGTTGCGCATAATATATTATAAAATTGTGCATATGGGACTGACGTTTGTACATAATGTTATGATATATGATAGGTATATAAAAATATTATTTTTAATCATATCTGACGCTAACGTATGGTGTTTCGCTGCTTGTACAATGTATACAGTGAAACTTCCATTAAATACAATCCACTGTTTATTGCTTAACGTAATATTTTTGAGAGCCATTATAACCAAATTAGATTCAAATTTATTTAATTCTAATTAACGAATTTCTTTTGTTTGAGACTTCGTAATATGAAAGTATCACTGCGTACCATTCCTTTTGCTCGCCGTTCGAAAATTTATGTTACGAGAAAAACACGTGTTGTGTACAATATATACATCGAACATAATCTATGTCTGAGAACTGCTCTATTCGTGTTGAGCATTACAGCGAAGAGGAGAGACATCGAGAAGGAGGTTCCCCGCATGTCCACGATTAATCGAAATCTCATATTTTTATTTTTTAATATTTCAACACTACCGCGGCGGTACAATTGTACAAACTTAATGTATTTTATTATTATTATTGTAGGAAGGATAATATATAATACCGTCGTAAGCACTCGCAAGACGCGCATACCAAACGGTCGGATAATATTATAACGAGACGGTTTTAAAACAAAATTAATGTGCACCGTGTATTAGCGAATATTAAAATGGTTATAAATATAGTATATATAAAGGTCATAAGACATGTAAGGTGGTTACCTCTGTACCTACGCTATGTGGTTCGTTCATATTATACTATTTTGTATTGTGTTCGAATTAAAAATTGCATTACGCAATATATGGTCGGCTGCAGTGCAATGGAATATATGTATATGGCCATATATATTTTCCCATTATTCAAATTTATTACGAATAGGTATAACTGTATAAGTTATGTGAGGTACGTGTGTGTATATAATATCGAATATATATATATATATATATATGTAGGTATCTAAAACGTCGTATGGGTACCCGGGGCGAAATGCTGACTGATTTAAATAAAAACATTAATATTTCTATCATTGATAATCATAACGAGAGCAGAATCGCGTCGGATATATATTATTCAAAATGGCGTGCAGTGATACTACACGTCGCCAGTACCCATATTAGCGCGTATGCGTATTAAATATATTTATATAATATATGTGAGTGTGTCCGTACGAGTGAGCTGTATAGCGGGAGCCTACGTCGTCCGCGTTCACACACCTTGGGGCTCTTTTGTCGTATTTAAAAAAAAAACACCCTTCGCGATCCGGCAATATAATTCGGTTAAACAAAAAAATAATATATTTCTGCGCGAACAGCCACATCGCTTTTTCATGTGCACATAGCGCATTGTGTAGGTATACCTACATAAACCAATAATATACGTATACGTGTGCGCCTGGTAACCGGCCTTTAGCAACCCTCTTAAGTTTCGGCTCCAGAGGGGAACCTATCTATACATATATATATATATATATATGTATAATATGACTGCGTGAGTACGTATAATGTTATGTATTTATGTGTACAGAGTGATTTGCAAAAACTGTTTTACACAATGCTGGGGCATATCGAGTGCAGGTGGCTGCTCACACCGACCCTCGTGCTCGCCGTTAACCAGCGAAGGGGTGGCTCGCTCGGTCATCGTAGGTACGTTTCCAAACGTATATAATATGGGTATTTGTGAGAATTTCCTCGGCGATCGCCCTGTACACGTGTATTGTTGGAAAATACGGCGACCTTGAGGTGTATACAGTACCCCGGCACCAGCCGCCGCGGCCGTCAGCTCTCCTCGTGGCGGGTTCAATTAAATATGGCTACCTATATATAATATACTTTGCGCGGTCTTATACAAAAACGCCGAAAGAGAAAACGTGGACCGACGTGGGTACGTGTGTGTGTTCGATATAATAATAATGCATCCCTATTTTTGTTTTACCGGAGAGGCCGACCGACGCGAAAAGGAAGGTCGAAAATCGTTTTTCGTGCACCGCCCTCCCGCCCGCGCACGCATGTGCCGCCGCACCATATTATGGAGTAAATACGTCTATATATCCACGACGAGATTTGGGTGGAAAGAAAAAAAATCCTCGACCCGAGATCTAATAACCGCACCAGTTCAGAACACGTATACCTAGGTTACATTATATGTTATACCTATATTATATGGGAACGCGAGTGTTCTGCCGTTAGGTGTTCCTATATGACGAGACCCGCGTAGCATATATGTACATGTATATTTTATAATTCGTTGTTATTATTGTATTATATATTATGTTTTACCGTTTGAGAGGAGAAAAAAAGGGATGATACGCATCTAGATAGGGTATACGCAGGGATAATATTCACAGCGGTCCTGTGTTCACGTGTAATTTTTCATGTTATATTGATCGATTGCTCAACGGATGAACTCCACCTTCGAGCATAACCTATGTGGAAAACAATATAATTGCATTAACAGCGTAGACTTCATTAACCAGTGCATATAGTAATATAATAATTATATCATCATAAGTAGACATAACTAAGATCATATTATTGTAACGATTTTTTATTACATGCGCCAGATTCACCATTTGATTAATCCAGTTTTGTATAATCAACGAAACGACCACGATTTCTTCGAGTATCTTTTAAAAAATTACTAAATAATATGATCTAAAACTGTTTTTAATGTTTTTAAAATATATCATTAATGCGTTATCCATAATAATAACAGTCTCTTATTTTTGTAGTAAATTAATGAAATTCGCTTTCTGACTAAAAAAGTCTCGTTTGGGTGATTTATAGCAAATCATTAATCTTGTATTTTTAAATGCACCACCTATAAATGTATTTAAACATTTTAAACCATTATAGTTCCTATGACTGATTATTAACAATTATTTTCAAGTTTTTCCCTCGAAAATAGTAATTAGGTTATTAATTTTTTTTTTTCAAGAATAATTGTATAATCAAGAGAAAAATGTACGAAAGACAGGTGTTTCTATCAAATATCGTTTGGTAAAATAGGTATATTGGTATATACACTCATTTCCGTAAACTAGCCAAATAGAGATAGTTAAATAATTTAAAATGAAACTTGCTTCGTTTGATGAGAAACATTTATATAAATGATATCACTCATCAACTGCGTATCATATCTTTTCAACCAAATATGTATTGAAAATCTCTTAAAAATCCATAGCCCTAATTAATAGTAATTATACCTTTTTTAAATTGTTTGTTTGATATATCATCATTCGTGTTGTACGTATTATAACAATATTATAAATTATAATATACGCACATTGCTACAGAATTTCGTACCCTGCGCGTGCGTGTACCTATGCCTATATGTGTATCGCTGCTGCTCGCCGCTATTTACAGCCAACGGGCATTTTAATATAGTTTATACTTTACACACACACACACACACACACACACACACACATACACACACGATACCGTATAATATTATTATTATCTTTTCAATACGGTTGCGGCGGTCACCGTTTATGATATTATATTATACCCTATTATACCTTCTAGTTTTCGACGATAATAATAATTAGGCCTTGTGTTCACCTATATACAGGTATACCGCGTAATATAATATCGCTGGGCATCCTTTTCGCAACACGCAGCGGAAGCCTGTTCGTACGCCGTTATTATAATATCGGGCACGGGTGAGATGAAATAATATTAAAGAAAACGTACCCAACCTACCTGTAAGACGTAACGACTATGCCTATATGTGTGTGTGAGATTTCGAAATGGATCTCGCGGCCCGTCGGCCATCAATCGTCGGACGGTAAAATATTGTTATATGTAAAAAATACGGGACGCGAGCCATCCGGGGGCCGTAGCATTTACCTGGACCACGGTTCGGGGTTCGTACAATCGTACCTACACGTATCGCGCATACGCATAATGTGTAGAATTCGACGACGGTGCGTGGTATCGCCGCGGCGCGGGGTCGTCGGGCTCGAAAATGTCTTTCGTTTACCGACAAATCTCCATAACAATTAGCATAGGATTTACATTTATCTTCGAGTTCATAAATCATTGCGATAAACTCATTGCTCGTGGCACAATGCGCGTACGGCGTCACACACACACACACACACACACGCATATATAATACGAATGCATGCATGTGTACAGTATATACCTATATAATATATGCCCACCTAAATTATTACGTTTCCGTATGTGTATAATTTACTATTTTTAATCGAAACGGCCTGGCATCCGACGCCGCTGTCGAGTTATCGTGACCGCACTTATTACTGTGCAATAATACAATAATATTATATTATTATACCCTCGTGTCCAGCCCGCACTCGGCCCGTACCAAAAATTCGCATCATCGAGTAACGAAAATCAAAAATTTGTCTCGTCATTTTCCCGTTTTATACGTTTCGAACCGTCGACGGCCGTTACCGTATATAGGTACGCACTGTAATACGTACATATAGAATGCACCGCGATAAGTGATGATGATGTATAATATATCGAGTCTTTCGCCGACACACTGCGCACACATATAATATTATATAACATATTATAGTAGTACCTATATGTATATTGTACACGGATAATATAATACTGAACTATGCTCATACCCCGCGGTATTGCGGTCTATATTATATATATAATATCATAACAATAACTATATACGTGTACGTCCCATATACATAAAACATAAAACGGCTATTCAATATTTCAATCGATCGTATATGTGTGAGTGGTGTGTGTGCGCGCGCGTGTGTGTGTGTGTTTGTGTGTGTGTAATAATAATGAAAAGGTAAAATTTTTCGAACGGGATGATTGCCTCCAATTTTAACACTAATGGTTGTTTAGGAATTCCGTCGGTCTGGATGCCGCCGCCGGTCGGTCGGTCGCCCACTCCGTTCGTAAAATAAAAAATAAAAAAAAAATGGCCAGCGGTGTACCAGAGGAGTCCAGGGGGCTCCGTCGTTAAATAAATGTAAACTTAATGATGTGTTCGGGGCCACAGCCTCCTGACGACGACGACGACGACGACGGCGACGACGACGACGAGGACGAGACGACGACGGTCGGCAGTGAGCCCCAAAATGCGGCGCGACAGACTTGTACCACGGCGAAAAACAACATATTATATATTATTACGATAGCGTTTATTATAACAATAATAGTAATAATAATAATAATAATAATAATAACAATAATAATAGTACAATATAATTTTCGCGTCGTGTTATTATGTATAGCGAGCTGTGCACAAGGCCTAGCTCAGCAGCAGTGCATACAGCGTAGTCGCGGCGGCGCACGGTTTTGGGAACAATATTTTATAATAATATATACGAGCGCGAGTGTGTGTGTACGCTCATCGCTTCGGGCGAAAAAGCTTGTTCCGGACGGGTATCGCGTTTCAGCACGTACGTATATAAATATACAATAATAATAATATTCGTGTATTTGTGTGTGTGTGCATTATAATACACGAGTACACACACCACCACATGAACGTGTATGTATGTATATAGGACCGTAGGAATATCGTTTACACGGTTTTCGCGTGCGGCGAGTATTAAAAGTGTAGGTGGCCGCACATGTATATCAATATCATAGTCGCGCACACACACACACACACACACGCTTACGGTGGCGTGTAAAACATTTTTTTTCGGTGAGGCCCAGACATTTTCTATACCCACCACCGCCTCAAAAGATCAAATCAGTACCTATATGTTTAAGTAATTTGTTTTTGAAATCATCATTCAATGATATTACACAACAAGTACCCTACTAAATACTTTTGAATAGTTCCATTTGATTGCAGCTGCGGTAGCACAAAAATAATTTGTATTCACTTGTTTCTATAATATTCCGTTGCACTCTCATTCAGACTACAGAAATTTGACGGAACCCCAAACATTTAATGAAAATGTGAACATGGTCAAATGTTTTCAACGATGCTAATCGACGTAGTCGACCGGGCGTTCAATTTCCCAAGCCTTAAGCTCAGAGTCCGGCAGCTGACCACCGTCTCTCGAGATAGGTGCAGTAATCAATTTTATTGTTTCGTGTGTTGTCATCATATTATTATATACAAGCTTCTCAGCTCCTTCGAAAGGAAAGACAGACGGACATAATATTATGGATTTTAAATAATGGACTGCACACCACGCGGCCCTAGAGAAAAAAACAAAACGCGACGGAACGAGTTTCCCAAATTCAAATTTAAATACCTACTATTTTATTTTTATTTCAATTACCGCGCTGTCATTATATTACCCAACGTCATCGTCTTCTTCCGAGCAGCAGCAATCAGTGGTCCTTAACATGTTCGTATGATAATTATATAAATGTGTGTATGTGTATACGTGCACCGGTGCACCGCTGCGCGTTTTCCCCACGCTGTTTTCGCCGAGGATATCACCTTTGGTGTAACAACCATCACTTCCGATCCGCTTTCCTGGAACGATGTTTTTCGTTTCCAAAACGTAGGTTAGGTTAATAATACCTACGTATATATTTTATATCCTACCTGGCCGCCTCCACGCGGTCTAAGTCACGTCCTCGGGGTTCACGTCGTAAAAACATAATATACGTATTCACGTTCCACTCGATCGTTTAAAACAAATCTCATTATTGCTGACAAAAAAAAAACGAACCACGTATTTATAACGATAGATAATAATATTGTGGTGAAAAGGAATATGGTTTCGTTTAAACGGCGGCTGCAACAGCAGCATTATCCTCGCGCTTATATACCTATAATACGCGTAATAATAACATTACGTATGCGGCGCGGGTTGTATATTTATGTGTATATATATATACCCAGTATATACATAATATTAATATATACACAGGTACGGTCGGACGGTAAAAATCGTTCGGTCTATTGTTTTTTCGACACGGGGATTATGTTGCTAGTTAAAATAATTATCTCGTTTGCTGTGCGAGTTTTCATTGACAATAATTATAGAGTAGCCGCGGCTCCATATAATATAATATAATAATGTATAAAACCTCCGACTGGAAATGTTATTATTACGCTCGCGCCGTTGTTGGCGAACCGACGAACGGTGGTGGTTCGTCGTTATAATATTATTATTATATTATTATGCGGCGCGGTCAGTGTGCGTCGTCGAACGAAATACAATATAATAATATAATATATATATATATATATATATAGGCAGGTACCACAGATCATAGCGGCTGTATTACACGCGAGGGCATACTCTCGCTCTTGTACTCAGACGTCATCACTGCACCGGTGCAACTATCAGATCTATCTACACATTAAGGAGTACCTATATGCATCTCGAGGCTCATCTCCCCCCCCCCCCCCCCTCTCGCGATCTCTCATTCGTATCGTCTCTACTCGTCGGGTACCCCTTACCGTGGTAGTCGTTCTCGTCCACGCAGTCTGATGCACGCCCCCTCCGATAACGAATTTTGTGGTGTCGGCAGAGCGAGAGACAGAGAAATGTCGAGAAAGTTTCACAGGGATTCGTATTTTTATTATACGTCCATTGTTAATACCGCGGAGATCTATAAAATTGAATACCAGAGCAGAGCCATCCCTTCCCCCTCTCCTCACTCGTATAAATACAATAGCTATATTTTATTATGTACTTTACATTTCGTTAATTAGAGTTTCAGCAACCGTCGGGTACGTGTTATTGTTGTTGCCGTGGGTACGACGGGAGTTTGATTTTTCGGGCCAGAAACGTGTCTTTTATGTACAACATGTATAGTGCATTAAAGTCTTCCGCCGCCGCCGATATATAATATTATGTAGTGAGTTACGATTTTTGTTTCGAAACCAGTTTACCGGAGAATAATATTCATCGCGCGCATCTATCGAAATTCCGATATTTATTATTAAAATTATGTACCGTTTCCTTGTTCCTATAATATATATATATATATATAGGTGTAGGTACCTATATAATATGTATAACGTTATTATAATATATTATATTATGCGCGTACCTACGTCTGTATTTAGACGCTCTCACAAGCCGATAATATAGTTACACATCGCTCGCCATATCAATAATGGACCACACCGCACTCCTCCCTCGCTGAGCCTATACATACACCTACCTACGATTCACGTAAAAATCGATTAACTGCTACGGGTCTATAATATTCTACACGGACAGTTGGCACCCGGAACTGTGCGCCTGGTCACGAACTATCGTCCGACAGCGAATGATGTTCGAATAATGTTATTTAATATCATTACGTTTGTCTGTATATAATATTTATAATTAATCGGAGATCCGCCCGTGTGAAACATACACGTATACTATATACACTCGCGGAGCATGTAATAATAATAATAATAATATCAAAAACAGTATAATTTTCGTCCATATTATCATCTAAATGTGGTATTATGTAACGACGACGACGTGCGTTAGCAAAAGTCGCCGCCGCTGTCGTGTACCTATAAGGCTCTACATAATATGAACATCGTTAAATTTTATAATCACCTTCGACGAAAAAAATCGCGCTAATTATTGATGTAATAACGAGCGGAGCGTTTTCGGTTCATCGACGCGCGTCGTGAAAGCGTCTCCGTCGGAAAATCGTGAATTTTTTAAAAAGAGAAAGTTTCGCGAAGCTGAATTTTCAAGTTTTATGGGAATAAAACGCACAATTTTTTTAGAAAGGAGGACGCGCGTAATAATATTGCGCCGCCCGGCATACGCGTAAATCACCGAGCTCCGTAAACAGAAACCTGCAAACGTCTATATCAATATCGTGGTATAAAAATATAATACTGTTTATGCTTATAAGCCATATCGTGGCCGTTTCTGAGCGATCGTTATTGGTATTATTTTTTTTTATCATAACCGTCGTGCTCGTTTTGTCGTTGATTTCCGATCGACTATAAATCCGCCTGTAGGCGTGCTCGTGCGCTTATGCGGTTTGGACGACATTATTCGCAGGCCATATTACGATATTGCGCTTAATTAGGATATAAATCATGACTAGTAAATAGTAATAATATTATTATGTGTCTAATGTTATGACCACGGGGTTACTCCGAACGCGCGTCCCCGTCGTCGACATTATAAAAAAAAACATGTTGACTAGGTAATATTTTTACTCCAAAATTGGTTGATGGGCTAATATCCACTATAAAATCAAACAAAAAACAGAGTTAAAAAAATTATTCGAATGTATATACTACCTGCCACGTTTGTAAGACGGACACAGCTCATACGGGTATGGCCTCCTCACAATAAAATAATAATAATACTATAATATGATCTCAGCGAAATATTTGAGTCACGTGTGTGCAGTGCACGTTCGACTGCACTTATTTATTTTAACCTAATCGTCATGACTGATTTTTTAAACTAGTAATCGATTTTCGTCTAGCTTATTCGTGTAACAGCTACACACGATATATAATATACATATATGTAGGTATATCAGTCTTAAGCACATAATTAGGTACATTATAATAATATATAGACGCCACCGCGACGGCAGACCCGCCGCGCAGTAGTTTTGAATTTCGTAAAAAAAAAGTGGTAATTATAATGATATGCACAATGACCGAAATACACGTAGTGATTGGATGTAACAATATTATTAGGCATGGAGAAAGACACATCTTCGGGCGAACGTGCATAGGTTAGCTGCTGCAGTAGGTGAATATAAGTAGATATGGGTACCAGCTATACCTATGCGGTGTTCGGTCTGTCGAGTATACTAATAATAATGATAATATAATAACAGGGCAAAGGATAATAATTGTTATTCATCAGTAGTTTTGAGTGGTGAAAATGGTGATTGCGGGGAGGGGTTTTCCTCTGCGGCCAGCAGTGTGTGTGCAGTGTAATTGTTTCGCTACAACTATATACACATATTATGTATATATATATTATACCTATATACCGTGTATTTTGATATCACGTAACGCCTCTACGTGTATATTAATATGTACAAAATATAAGTATGAGCACGACGCGAGCATAGGTACGTGAAAAAATAAACAAAACCGTATGGGCTCTCGGTGGTGAATTATTTCATTGTATAGGTAGTTGTTGGTATCGTATATAATATGTAGTGTTATTTATATCATAGGTTAAATGGTTAAACGAAATATCGCGTCTGCACTCTAAGTATCAGGTATTATAATATAATATAGGTCAATAATATACTAATGATTAGTAGGGCTGTTAACGAATTGACCAAAAGCCAACTGCGGGCAGAACCGTACACAATCCACGAGGCATCGTGATCTCCAATCATCGGACCGAAATCCGAGTACGACGAAAATATTATCGCTGTATAAAATACCTACTCATATAATATATTATTTTAATAACGATCTTTACTCTCGATCTCTGAACAGTGTACCGATATGACTGTTTAATATTATCATCTATATTATCGTCATCACTAACCGTTTTCTGCGGTCGTGTACCGACGATGGTATAATTATACGATTTATGTGTTTGTGCGTATAATTGATAACGACCGCGAAAAGACTAGCAAATACGTTTGCGCTGAATAATTTATATTCCAGTTCCGCGAGAATTGAGTTATTTGTTGGGACATCTCTCTCCCTCACACACACACATACACACACACACACACACGTGCGTTGGCAAACGCGATAAATATTATTCTTCGTGTCTCTCATCGCATGTACATATTATAATAATAATAATATATCGTATTGAATATCGCACCGAAGCGACTACCATATACACTATGAAGGCACTTATCCATCTGCAGCCCGCCGGATGTTGAACGCGAGTGCGTCGACGTCGTTGTCGTCGACCTGTTGTGCTTTTCGTAACGAAGTTCACTCGTCGCTCACGAAAACTGTCGTACCCATATAATTTTATAGATGTTTCGGAAATTAAAACTCTGTCTTTTGGAAACGTCGTCGTGACGAATAACATGTGCGTGTTACAAAAAAAAAAAAAAAGGAATCGATAATGATTTGTCGGTAACTCACAAAATGTGTCCAACGGACAGATGACGATGACGGTCATAATAATAACAATAAATATTAATAATAATAATTTATATGAAGATAACAATCACGTTGAACTCTCATGGGACGATGTAAAATAATTATATATATATATATGTATGTAAGTATGAAACGACGAGTTCGTTGACAAGTGTGAAGTTTTAAATTTGAAAGCGATCTCCTATCTCATTGTTCTCCTCGTCGTCCTTATGAAATAATAATATTCGTCAAAATCTAATCTCACATCACAACTTTTTTCTTCAACTCGTTTTGTTCGAACGACAATATTCTTCTTGTCCAGACTACAGTCGCATCGAATGCGTCAGCCATCGTATGGTATTATATAATATAATATTGTGTTTGTATACGAAGTTCAGGGGCCCATACTCATGCCGGGCAACTTGGGCTCATGCATTGCACGTCATGTCATTAAATACAGAAATTAATGTACGTTTGTATCGTAGGACTTGCTAAACCTGTATCGGTCGGATTAAACTTCACGGAGCCAGTGACGATAAAAACTGACATTTTTCACGCGAGTGCCTATTTAATATAGGAGACCATTTCGATCAATATCGAATATTATAATATTTCACTATTGCCATACAGTATTATTTGTTTTTGTAAAAATGTCGACCGTTATGAGTTATGACTTCACCTTATATACCACCATTACCAACAATACATACCTGCAGCTATTACTTAAATAACAATTTATTAATATTTTTTATTATCGTTTCAGGTGGCCGACGATGCGGTGGTATTAGAACGACGGCGATGGGCCTGCCGCGATGGTTGTGCCTGTTGGCGGCAGTGGCCGCGGTGGCCTGCGAACACGAACGACACCTGGACGTGTCCGAGTCGGCGCCGGTCGGCACTCGGATCGGTTTCATCGGCGACGGGTCCAAGGACAGCGGGCCGCCGTACCTGATCGTGCCTGTGCCGGGCAGCGCGGTGGACACGGATTTGATAGCGGAACAGAACACGGGCGAGATCAGGACGCGGGTTCCGTTGGACAGGGAGACGCGGGCGTCGTACACGCTGGTGGCGATACCGTTGAGCGGCGAGAACGTGCGCGTGGTGGTGCGCGTGATCGACGAGAACGACAATGCGCCCACGTTCCCCAGCCCGTCGATGCACGTCGAGTTCCCGGAGAACACTCCGCGGGACACTAAACGGACGCTGAACCCAGCGCGGGATCTGGACCTTGGTCCGTACAACACGCAGCGGTACGCGATCGTGGCCGGTAATGTGAACAACGCGTTCAGGCTGTCGTCGCACCGCGAGAAGGACGACGTACTATACTTGGACCTGCAGATCAACGGTTACCTAGACCGGGAAACGACGGCCGCCTATCACCTGGTGATCGAAGCCTACGACGGTGGCCTACCCCCTCTCAAAGGTGCCATGACGGTGAACGTGACGGTGCTGGACGTGAACGACAACCAACCAGCGTTCAACCAGAGTCGGTACTATGCGACCGTGCCGGAGAACGCGACCGTGTCGACTAGCATATTGCAGGTGCACGCCACCGACGTGGACGATGGTGACAACGGTGTGGTCGAGTACTCCATCAGCAGGCGGCAGAGCGACAAGGAGGGCTACTTCACGGTGGACAGGCGGACGGGTGTCATATCGGTCAACCGGCCACTGGACTACGAGACGCGCGAAGTGCACGAACTGGTGGTAGTGGCCAAAGACCGAGGTGACCAGCCACTGGAGACGACGGCGTTCGTCACGGTGCGCGTGGCCGACGTCAACGACAACCAACCCGACATCAATGTAATATTCCTGAGCGACGACGCGACGCCGAAGATCTCGGAACGCGCGCAGCCCGGCGAGTTCGTCGCCCGCATTTCCGTCCACGATCCCGACTCGAAGCAGGAATACTCGGACGTGAACGTGACGCTGCAGGGCGGCGACGGCCACTTCGGCTTGACTACGCAGGACAACATCATCTACCTGGTGATCGTGGCGCTGCCGCTTGACCGCGAGTCGCGGCCCAACTACACGCTCAGCGTGATCGCCACGGACGCGGGCAGCCCGCCACTGCACGCGTCCAAGACGTTCCATCTGCTTGTGACGGACGTCAACGACAACCGGCCGGTGTTCGCCGCGCCCGAGTACTGGGCCAGCGTGTCCGAGACGGCCGAGCCGGGCACGTCCGTGGCCCGGGTGCTGGCCACCGACGAGGACGAGGGCGACAACGCGGCGCTCACGTACAAGATGCGCGACCCGCCGCCGCTGTGGTTCCAGGTTGACCCGCTGACCGGCGTGGTGGCCACCCGGGACCGAATGGACTGCGAGCGCGACCCCGAGCCCACGTTCGTCGTGCTGGCCGTCGACAACGGCCGGCCGCACCAGCTGACCGGTACCACTACCGTGCACGTGACCATACACGACCTTAACGACAACGAGCCCATATTCGACCAGAGCTTCTACAACGTGGACGTGTCCGAAGATAGAGCAGTCGGATCATGTGTCCTCAAGGTACGTGCTTCATTTTTTTATGTTTACGCGCAGTTCATTATTATATTCCAGCAAACTACCTTTCAACTAGAGCTTGTGCTACAAAAGCAGTTTTTATTGAATTCAATTCAATTATACTGTATGATAGGTTAAATCTATAAACAGCATATTTTATTGACGCCAAAATTAACGAGACTAAAAATTATATAAGTACACGAAATATAACATTTCTTACTTAAAGTATGTAGTGACTAGATGCTTAACATATTTAAAAAGATTTATTCAAATCCTAACAGTACTTTTTTACAACGAATTATGCAGTTTCAGTTCAAATAGGTAAACATATTATGTCATATTATAATATATTCACATTCAAGTCTAGCATATTATTATATTGCATCGTACAGATCGATTATACAGCTATGTTTAGGTTAGTGGGTGTGCAGTTTTCGACTTTATTATCGCAATAAATATGCTTATTATGAACGGATATAACTGTCGTGTGAGATGAGTCGAATTTTAACTTTTACGACGACGACGAACGTTATTGTTATAGGCGGTAGTGTTGTTATTATTATTATCGTAATTATCGTAGTCGTCATCGCGGTGAGAACCCGTTTGCAGCCGTCGACCGTTTTTCGAGATTTATATGCTCGCGCAGCTCATAATAATAGTAATAATAGTAATAATAATAATAATAATAATAATAATATTATACACCCATATAGTCGAATCGAATGATACTGTGATTATAATATACGCGCGCGCGCGTTTCATTGTAGGTAGGTACCACATATTATGCGGCGTCTGTGTCGGGCGCGGAATGCAACCAGTTTAATTAAACCGTAATCGACCGTGCCCGCGACCGCGGTCGTAAACTTTACTCTGCAAACAATGTTTGTGAGCTCGCCGCGATGGGCGTACCTATTTATCGGGGCGCTGGAGAGGAGGTACCGCCGCCGTTTTATTATTATATACGCGACATTTATGAGACCGTATATAGGTAACACACTATTTTTATTATTATTATTATTATTATTATTATTATTGTTACTATCATCGTATACGTTTTCGAGCGAACCGATAGATCACGAGAACCCGACGGCGGCGCAATATAATATTATTATTATTATACTGTTGTTATAACAATGACACGGTGACGATTATCGTTATTATTAGCGCGGGCGGTGCACAATGTGTGTATATATAATGCTCGTATTGCCGATCATCGCCGCCGTAGATCTCGATCGTAAATCGCACGGCATAACCGCGACGTCGATATATTACCCATATATTATTACCTAGGTACATAGAGGTATAATAACATATAGGTATACGGCCGGCGCCCCGAGAGCTATATACGCGAGCGCGCTTCGTCCCATTGTCGGCGCTACCTGTATAAACTATAGGTATATATTTATATATAAAAACCACATAAAGGAAACATTTAATAAAATATAATATATAATATAGTGACACACTTATTTTCTCTCCCGGGCGCCCTCGCGTCGTATACGCATCGGGTTCACGCGGAATTTTAATGGAAGTCGATAAACGCGTATAATATAATATATAGTGGAAAACAATGTATATGCGATGCGCTATTTCTCTTACGTTTATATATATGTACAACAGTTGCGAGATGTGTTGACGGAAAGCGCACGCGTGTTTAGCCATATAACCGTCTGCACCTATATAGGTACTAATACATGACGTATAAAATAGGTATATATTACATTGTTATTGACTTAAATTATATCCATCAAGCGGTGGCCCGTAGACGGATTTTGATATAATATTAGAGGGGGGGGGGGCAGATATTTAAAAAAAACTTTATTGCTCTTCTATAAAACTGCGGGTCTCTGCGCTTGCAAAAATCATAGAAAATCGCTATGAAAAACCCAAGTGTGGTTTATTTAAAGAGATACAAATATGGGTACCTTTATTACTGCAATTTTGTCTTTTGATTGTTTAAAGTAGTGTTCAAAACACTGTTTTGATGTTGGGCGCTAATTTCTGTGTACATACGGTTCGATGGGTCTTTGAACACTCAACCCCTCCCCCAATTTTCCGCCTATGATGTTAAAGTATATTATAAAATATACTTTTTTCGGTGCAGCAGCGTCGTCGCGGTGGACTACCGAAAACGCCCACGCCTTTATAAACGATATGTTATATGATATATTATATTTTATCTTATAAATATAGTATAATAATATACTGCACAACGGTGCGATAGTCCGCAATAACAAATAGACCACATATATTTTATTTGATGTACCGCGTGCTTGTATAGACCCCACGGCCGCGATGTATACCGTAGATTCGTTATATAACAATAATAATCGTCCGCAATCGCCGCGGTGTGGGTGAACTGTAGCTGCAATCTATATGGCACGTGGACCTCCTCAAGCCGCCACGCGATTATAAGCATATAATATAAATCACAACGCCATAAACTGCCGGTCGATATCGGCTCGTTATGAAATGCGCGCTTTGGTTTCCCGTCGACCGACCGCGATAAATCCTTTTCGGCGATATAAAATAAATATAGTAGGTACCTATATAGTCACCTGCTGACGTTTTTGGCCGGTATAGCTTACGTCCATTTATAGGCTTTATTATTATTATTACTTTAACGCGCTCGTGTCCCGTTTCGCGGCAAACGCGCCGCAACCACACCTATGATAATAATATATAATATATTATTATAGTTCACCTTTCCGAAGAGATCGCCAGTTCTGCAGCACGTTTATTAATATTATTACGACATCATATTATATTATATATTATACGCGTACCTATTTCTGTGCGTATAGTGTTTCTGCGACGACGACATTCCTGCATCGGCAGCAGCACAGCAAGTGGATATGTGCCGTTCAGGTCTCCGGCCGCGAGAGACTTAAACGCGGGCCAAACCGTTCTTTCCGTTTCGCAGCACTGGTGCAGCCCTACGCCGGGCTGACTTGCGACGTGTACCTACCTATTATATACATATATATAAATATGCGACCGGCGCGTGTGCGTATGTATATATATATGCTTGCAAGTACACGACGCGGCACGGGTACATCTATATAGTAGTCGCGCGTTATGTGCAGCGGTCGTGACTGACTTTGGAATTCTATATTGCGTTCGCGACGTATTTATTATGCACGTATACCTACATATCGTCGATTGTAGCACAGGTATATATGATATTGTACATAGGTATACCACGCGCGGCGTATTTAAATGTTATACCCGACTCGGTGGATTATAATAGTTTATATAGGTATATATAATAATATGGTCTTTGGAATATACATATTCTCATCGAATTCCTGTGCCGCTGTTATATATTATACCAATATACATATGTACCTAAGTATATAGCTACAGGTACCTGTTGTATATAGTATATACGAACCGCGACGCGATCCCGCGAAACTTTGTTGTACTGCGTTGCGCATATATATACATAATAATAATATTATTAATATGCACACACCACCGTGATGTAAGACAGGGAGGTGCAGGGGTCCATGACGTGTTACTCGTGGCTTATGGTTTGCTGCAGGGAGGAGGAGGTCAACGAAAATCCGACCACGTGCAGATGATATGATATACGCGATGGCATAAGTTTCATACGACGTGGCGTGTTATATTCGGTGCGTGTAGAAAGCGATTTCGGTCGTCGCGAGGTGTCGGACTGCTGCAGCGTATACATTTTAATAATATTATATATTATTCTAATGTGTCGGTGCAGCGAGAACCGCAGACGGGCATAGCGCGCGAGGTGTGCCGCCCCGGCGATTCTCTTTTCGCTCATTAAACCGTCGTCCGGGGCGACGATGATATTTCATATCTTATATACGTACACTGCTCAAACAGTATGTATATACATACAGTGCACGGAGAGTCTTAAAAACTGGTATGTATATGTGCAGAGTACACGCGAAACGAGACTGCACCGAGGGGGCGGCGATATGTGTCGGTCGGTCGGTCGGGCTCGCCGGTGAATATATATCACGACCGGGTCTCGCCGCATGGGTCCCCGTCGTCGTCGTTGTCGTATAGTCTTAGTCGTCGTCGTCGTCTGCATCGTCGTATTTTAATATAGGTACGCGCATATATTAAACAATATATATTTAGTACTTATACCGATGTATAACGCGTATGCACAAAATCGATGTACATATAAGTGCGCGCGTGCGATGCGATGTGCCGGCGTACGCAGTATTATTGCTAGGCATCGGGCCCTATCGGCGAAAACGTTTCGCCAAAGATATTGTAACATTGCAAATAGTTTTTTATTGCGTGCGCTCGTACATTTAATATTGGTATACCTATAAAAAGACGGGCAAAAGCTAACGAATCTGCAGACTTTCGCAGCTCATCATCGTTAGTAGTTCAGTTCTGTATAGTCATCGGCTTAATATTGTATACGGCCGGGCGTTCGGAACACTGTTGGGTACGATGTGGCACGTGCGATTATGATGCGGACGTGTGTTACCGCTGCAACAGGTATGTAGATAGGACGAGACCTATCTATCTGTGCACTGCATATTACTATATTATAATATATTACAGTCGATCGGACCAACTGCAGTACGCGCGCGTGTATTATATTAAATTAAAATTAAATAAACGGCTGAGCTCCGCATTGGCCACCCAAGGTAGATCTGTCGGTAATTGTCATCATAATTTATCGATACCGGTGACCGCATACTGTGTGCCGTCCGGACCGTGTAGACTTCTCATAGAGCGGACGGCGCGCGCGCGCTCGCGAGTCGGGAATATAATAAAATTAATATAACGCGTTTAATGACGTTGTTATTATTTTACGGGTGTTAAAAGTAAAAATAAATAAATAAATAAGACTCACGTCCAGGCGTTATTTTTTCCGTTCGAGATCCAATAATAACAGCAATACCGCGATCGGCATAAAAATATAAAAAATACGGTTCGACTTCGACTATATTATTGTACATAAATCGTACATTTTTTTTTACCCAGCCGCGTTTCGCAACGGCGAATACGAAAATATTATATTATAATAATATTATATAGTGAAACGAGCGTGGGCTCAGATCAGAAAATCGTGTCGCGGGGTTGCGCGACTGCAGGCTCTCCGCGCCACGCTCGCCTCGGCTCTCTCTCTCTCTCTCTGTCTTCAACTCTCTAGTTCTCCATATTTATATACACATACGAGTGTGTACACGTTTTACAGATAGAAAAAAGTTCTACGGACAATATAATATAATAATAATAAAGCTATACGCTGCAAGTGGTTTCCGGCCTCCGCTCGCGCGTTCCGTTAGATTGCGCAAAAGAACATAACGATAGGAAAAAAATAATAATAATATAACGCACCTGTTTTCGCTCCGAGCTGATGTATATATAATGCGATATTGTATTACCACAGATATATACAGGATAACCGTGGTAAATACGCAATAATAATAATATGTGTCATTTCGTGAAATAAAAAAAATAATAATAACAAGAATAAGAAATATTTATCGGCGGACGTCGTATATCTCCGCTCGCACACACACACGCGCGCATAAACTTGTGTGTGTGTACGATATTATTATATAGCAAACGAGTGTGGGACATGAATATTAAAATTTCGATCAAGGCTACACCGTTAATTACCCGCGCGCTTACGTGACGGAATCGAAACCAATCAATCGGCGACTTTCATTGAGCTCGAGCGACCACACAGCATCAGCAGCAGCTCCATATATATACACGCACACGATATTACAGTGCACATAATATATAATATTGTTATACATATATATGCGAGGAGACGCATTTCCCCCCCCCCGCACACTCCCATATCCGTCTCTCCGCCGAAGAAACTATATACGCCGCTGCACCTGTGTAGGTATATATGTATACAGTTTTCTACGTGCACATGGACCAGCACGCACACGTCTAATACATATATACACACACAGGTACACAGTGTACGGCGAGTATCTACAACTACTACACCGCACCATCGCTGAAAAAATTACGAAAACACTGCGCGCAAAACAGTAATATGTCACGCGACTAATAATAATTAGCCCGCTCGCGGCACGGCCAATATATATATATTATGTTATGTACGATGATATTATGCGACTCGTATCGGTTATGGTTATACATTTATAATTGATGCGTTGTTGCAAGACGCGATATTGTACTATATTATTATTATTATCGAACGGTCGTCGCGGCGTAATATAGACTCCAGCAGCCGCTACAGGTCGCTTGCATTTCGTTGCGATGCATTCAGACACATTGTAGAAAATGCCAATTATGAACTTTAGGAACAATAGTGCTAATAAGCGACGGAAAATCGCAGAGAAATTTCAGACAGTTAATGCTATAAATCAAAATGTTATGTATGTTTTTTTAACGTTATATTTGAATAATTAAATGTAAAAAAAATTCTTGCATTTTTCAAAATAATATAATAAATCGCCCGCAGGTTTGCCGCGACAAAGGATCGCTCGGTATATAATAATTATAAATATATTATATATTGTGTCTGACGAGGATTTATGTATTATTATAATATGTGTGGCGCGTAAGTATATAAGTCGGGTAGGGTACAGGATACACCATCTACATGTATATGCGTACTAGCGATTATCGTATTATATACTGGTGACGTGGTGTCGGCGACGGCGGACGCCTGCAGTTAATTCGCGAGTGTGAGTTTTCTCCGGTCGATCTTAACATTTGTATAAATATATTACATAAATTGAATGAAAAATGATATTTTTTAAGAATAATAATGCAGACGGGCGGGAGAGACGTCGGGGGGCAAACGGCGGTAATAATGTCATTGGACCGGTTATGTGCGAACGCGCGCGCGGTCGCCACCGCCAGATGCTGCAGCGGCATCCGCTGGTCTCGCGCAACGTCTCGACGACAGTTATATCTTCATATTATTATTATTATTATAATAGCCGCATCTCGTGTCATTAGTATAATATGATAACTATATACGCGTGCGTTATATACCTGCAGCAGAGCATTGCGTTTTAGGTAACGACCGCGCGCGACTACTATAGCGAGTTGCGTTGTGCGACGTAATCACACTGTATGCAGGTGCAGGGACTGCACGCAGTCGCACTGCACTGTTGCACTTGTACATCAGCGCTCAGTCCCAATGTATGCGTCGTGCACCATCTATACATCGTGTACGACCGAGAGATCCTCAAGCCCAGTGGCGGCGGCGGCAGCGTACAAGCCGCAACGCGTATTATATTATATAAATGGACGATCTACAAATGTATGCGTGTGCGACACACCACATCACTGCGAATATCGTCGATGTCGCGTCGATGCAGCCGTGTATGTATATAATATATATATATATATATATGTATATCTGCAGCAACTGATATGTATATATCCGATTTGAGGGGTAAAACTCGTTATTTAGATTAATAGCCTCGGCGTGAATCGTGAAAGTGATTACGAGCGACGCGGTTATCTGGTGCGCGATCATCTCAACAGCGCTGCACTGCGGAAAACGGTTTATCTATAAATTACTTAATACGTGAGATGATCGCAGATAGCTACGGTCTGCACATGTGCAGTGCACTGTGTAGGTATATCATATATTTATATATATATATACATAATATATAATACCTGTATATGTAATATGTGCCGAGCTGCGCGCAGGGCGACCGACCGTGCAGCAGTGCATCGCTGCCTATATATATATATATATACACACACTGACACATAATGTATATAGGTATAGGCATTATAGCCGATAGAGCGACGTGGTCGTTTTATCCGGTCGCGTAAGAATGCAACGGCCGCGTAATCGTTTTCACACCTATACGTTAGTGTATTCCCGTGTGTGTGTGTGTGTGCAGTTTGCGAGAGTTTATCTATATAGGTACATCTACACGCGGGGGCAATACAATCGTATATATATTATTATGATGGGTGGTGCAACGAGCGTCGCGAAGCAGGGTTTTCGGTTCGTTAACGAATTTTTTTTTCGTCTCATCCATATATCATTATTTCGATTCCTATATGTGTTCCGGGTATATCGGGCGCGATACGTTCCACATATACTTATATTATATATTATGCATATATATATATATATATATAGATCGATTCCGGTTTTAATATATTATATTATTATATATACTTATACTCGCTCATACACGCGAATATAATATGGTCGCTGCTTGATCATACCTAATAATAATAATAATAATAATAATAATGAAAAAAAATTTGCTATATCTTCGCCGCCGAGTACGTATAACTAATAACATTCGATAGGAAAATAATTAGAAGCGTTCTAATGGTAGGGTATGCGAAACGGTACACCGGCCTTTCGGGCGGAGGACGAGGTGGCGGAGATACAAATCCAATCACTGCAATATGATGTTGTTATTATTTAGTGGTATCCGCCTCGGGCTTTCCAATCTGGTTTTTAATGTAATTTTTTCTCCTCTCTTTTCGCCCTATCCTCACCTCTCACCACCCGCAGCAGCAGCTGTAGGATCATCGTAGTCGTCATCTTCGTCTTCGTCATTCTGCAGCAGATTGGGCCATCAACCATAATTATTATATTATACATATACGTACGAGTATTATAAGACCTCCCCAAAACCGACCGATCCATCTACCCTATAAGCCGAAGACGATTGGGCGGCTTCGTGGATTTCCTCTTATTACAATCGTCATCTGAAGACAATTATTATTATTGTTACTGTTTGTTTTTCGTCGATAGTGTAAATGGTCGGTGGTGCTAATAGACTGCTTATTCGCTGGTTGCAGGAGCGACGATAGTCACCGATAAACAACAGGGTCCAAAAAAACTCTAAGCCCCTTTTTTTACTTTTCAAGTGCGACCACGGTTTTCATATTACGACATACACCTACTGTTGATACCGTGACATGTATACTAAGTATATGATACCTATACATACCTAGTCGTGTGCGCATATATTTCTTATATCATGGCCCATAGTCCGGCCATCACCGCCACGGTCTTCCGGCGGCCCGTCGTCCAATCGTCGCCAGTCCGGCGGCGGTAGTCGCATGATAATATTATATTACCTGAACGTGCGGCAAAACGGCTGCGACTCGCGCGAGAGGCCTATATAATAGTAATACAATGGCAAGACGGGCGGCGGAGGTGGGTGCGCGCGTGCGCGTGCGGGTCGGCTCGCGGAGGTATTTGAATAAACAGAAGAAACGGCTCGGCGGCCCCGGCGGCGCGCGCGGTCGCGACTCACGATGTATAAATCCAGATAACCTTGAAGTGTCCGTGTGCCATTCGACGACGTATTACACACAAACGCTCGTATAATATATATTATAATATTATATATATATTTTTTTTCGTATATAATACGCGCCGAAACTCCTCATCGGGTCTGTGACGCCGTACCATGGGATACCAGCTAGATGATTCAATAATATACATTTTCCGGGGTTTTCCTTCTCGATATTGATTTCGCGACCGTTTCCGATTCCGATCCGTCGCCGCGGTCCTCATCCGTGTATAGCCGTCGGTCCGGTCGATATTATATATTATTATAATATTATAACGCCGTCGGAAAAGAAAACGGGTGCCCCTGCCGACGATCACGCGATGTCGATACAATATATTATTGTATATTATAATGGCGCTTTTGCTATAATATTAAAGTCGTTTGCGGCCACCGTTGTCGGTTTTTTCGTCCCAAACACGCGTAATAGGTGTACCTCTATAATAATAATAATAATAATAATAATAAGATATTATAATCGCAGTAGCGATTTCGACGTGCACGCGAATCTCCGGCGTTTCGCGTTGAGACACAATATCGTTATTACAATATTATTATATTGGCGGGCGGGCGGTCGAACGCTCGATCGATGTGCGAAGCGGGGTGGAGAGGGAATAACACACGCACGGTAGCCGTTCCGGCGGTAAAGTTGCCTCGGGGCGGCTGCTGCGGCGCGGCGCGACCCGCTCGGGTTCTGTACACACACACACACACACACACACACACACACACACACACACACACACAATATACCGACACCGAGCGCGTCGTCACTCATTACTTTTAGGTACGTGTGCATATAATATAATATTATTTTAGATGCATATAATAATAATGTTATAACGGTGTCGCGTTCAAAAACGTAAAAAACACGCTGAGCTATACCGGCTATGTTGGTGCTGTGTTAGAGCGTAAATACCTGTAGAATCAGTTCACTAGCACATCGGCGGTGTACCCCACTCTGTGGTTACCTAATTCCACCTAGGTGGGGGGCAATCTTCGCCTGTGGCGGATTGGATGCACAGCACTTTGGTATACCAATTCGGTATATGTATTTTCGAAATCGGGTTTATATACACCAATATTTAACCATTTCTAATACAATCTGACCTATGAGAACAATCTCTCAAACTTTCGTCAAACTTTTAGTCTCGAGTAATTTTTTAGTCAATAGACAAATTATGGTTTTTTGTTGCACGAATATAGGTGTCTGGCTAGTCTAAAACGATTTCATTTTTTTTCTGTAACCAACGGTAACCCTATGTATGAACATTATAAACAATTATTATTCAATTTTTGTGAACGAAAATGAAATCAATACGTCACCGTGTGAGTCTCGCTGTAGAAACCCTGTAGGGGTTGAAACTAAAACACCATCCAAGTCTATTGGTATAACCACAGAATGTATATAGTATTTAACATATTCTGTGGTATACCTTTAATTAAATCCGTCGAGAGAGTTCCTGACATTAACGTGTATCAACACATAACAACTTTATAATATAAAATATTCCACCGACCGTCGTTTTCCGTCTGGATCGATCGATCTAATGACACCGAACGAACGTATGAAGTTTTGGCGACGGGAAATGAAAAAAACTGTGACTGATGACGGTACCCCTCACCTGCTGCACCCGTATACCACTACACCGACTTCCCGACCGCGAGTAATGGGTTTTTGAACGGACTAAAGACGCCGCCGCACCGCGTTAATCGCTTTTAGTAAGTTTATTATATTTATATTATACAATACCCGCGTGCTCTACAACATATATGTATAGACAGAAGTTACCTATGCTACCTACGGCCGAACTACCTAACCTACCTTTGGTCGTTAAAACCGCTTCGGAGGTCCATGTGGCGAGATAATCGTTTCGCCCGCGTTCGTTCCACCCACCGGCGATTCCTACTCGATCGGAGAGCGCATATATCACCCCTTCGGATACGCACGTACACTCGATCGTTGTTTTTATGCAGCCCCCGATGATGATATTGTGTTTCCGATCACGCCTGCGAGCGATCGCGTTCCAGCATGGTCTGCGGGACACGCGCAGGTCGTCGATGTATAATAATATTGTGTAGAGATATTTCGTTTGTACATAATATTATTATTATATATGTGCACACTCGTCCTCAGCCTCCGCCGACCCAAAGCAGATATCGACCGTGCCAATTTGTAGTTACATTGTTCTTTTGCCCTTGAGCCGTATACGCGAACATAAATAAACGAAATCCAGGATAGGTTCCTCTACACACACGCGTGCAGCAGCAGTCGTTGCGGTCATCGCTGCAGACGGCCATCGTCGCCGCCGCCGCGTGTAACGAGGTAAAAATAAATAAATAATAATAATAAAAAACCGTTTAAATCAACGTCGCACACACACACACATATATATATATATATGTGTGTGTATATGTTACATGTTATGGGTATTCTTAGGCAGCGAAAACTGCTGCTGTTGCTGCCACATATGCCCGCGCGGTGGAATAGTAAAATCAATTAAAATTCGTCTTATTATTATTTGTATTCCCGCTCACCGCATCACGAATGGGAAAAAAAAACTAAAAAAACTACTACTACTACTACTACTACTACTACTACTACTACTACTACTACTATTGCAACTACTACTACATTCGGAGGAGTATATATTATATACCCGACTATACATGCCGCGGGGGTAGCGGGGAGGTGAAGGGGTGGGCGTTCATAAATCTCGCAGATCGATGCGCGGTGTCTCGAGACGGAGAGAAGATGAATATTACATTATGTATTATTACTATTACGAGGAGGCGATATTGCCTAGCTCCGGCATTGCATTATTATACACGCATTCACGCACAGAGTGTGCGAAGGTACGTGTGCACCTCTACAGTTATAGTAAACACGGTTTGGTGCGCGCGCTTTCGGCTACTCGACGCGAGCACGGCGTATGTGGGCAGTCATATTATTGTTTATATTATGAGAGACGACGACGACGACGACGACGACGACGATTATTATTATTATTATTATTCATCTGTGGTATTTGGCCCAACTGCCACTGCCGCCGCAGCGTATATATACGTCGGGCTATTCGTTTATATGGTAGCCGGAGGCTGACTATTTCACACTTGATCCGAGGTGCACCGCCTATACATATACCTCCTCTTCCCGCACAGGTACGCGAGTTAATATTATATTATTTTTTGTCTTTACGCACTGCACGGGCGCGAGCGGTACTGCGTTATACGACGCGTCCTGCACGTTGCGTTATTATTATACACGCGCGTTTAATATGATGAATACCAGTTCGCCGCTCGCTGCATCAGCTAGACCTGAGACGAGATAATATTATCGTTTTTATAGTATAGTAAGTCATTGGCGACGACTGCGTTTAATTTTTAATGCAATCGGTTATGACGATAATCATACAAGTATGATACCTACACAAGTATAGCAATGTGCAAGCGATTCCGCGCAGGGAATATCTAAAACGAAAACCCGTGGCGGAATTGTCAAAAAAATTCACCGAATGAATGTCTAAGGGGGATGCCACTCCGCGTTACTCGACAGCTGTTTTCCTCTTTTGTGTTTCCACGCATACGTCGCGTGAAAAGCAAGAGCTGATAGTGATCGAACGTTTTTCTCATATACGTATCCGTCATCTACCCGTCATCGTCTGTCGGCGCGTGTCCGGACAAACTGTATAATCACGGGCGCTATATGCACTATGGTCATATTATGTCCTCCAGGAGCACTCTCCTCTTGTCTTGCTCTCTCGCACTCTTTTTCTCAAACACTTTCATTTCCCTCATCCCTCGTATACCCATCGAACGAACTGCAATTTAAAGCTCACCGCGCGACATAATAACGATCGATTTTCAACAGCTCAGCGATGTTAAATTAAAAAAAAAAAATCGGAGGACTCGGGTCTGCTGTCGTCGATACAATAAAAAAAAAAAATTATATCGAATATTGGGTACGGGCGCGAGCTCTAAGAGTGTGAATATAATATAAGATCGCTGGGCGGCCGCGGCGGCGGACTGGGACGGGGAGCGAGAGGGAGAGAGTGAGGCAGCAGCGTCGAGTGAGACGACGGCGGCGGCGGCGACGTCGACCCGCTCGGGCGTTAAGGGGAATCCGGCGCGGTGGAATGCAATGCGTCGATGTGGAATGCGCGCTCGGCGGCGGCGTACACGCAACACAACCACGACGTAGGCAGATGTCCGAACCGGCAACGGTGCGCGCGCGAGCTATCGTGTGTGTGTGTGTGAGTTGACTGTTTGTGGACGCTGTCACACCAGTGTCGTCGCGCCTCACGTGATCGTTTTCTATTATTATTTATTATTATTATTATTAATTTTTATTCGGACTGATTTCAAAATATATCATAATAAAGCTCGCTCGTTGTGAACTATATAGTATAGTAGTAACTATTCCATATATAACTTCGTCCTCATTGTATTGCAGGATACAGGACATGATATGTACATATCATATTTAATTTTCAGTGGCCTCCCCTAATTTCTAGTGGTTTCGAAGGGCGTGGGGGTGGGTTTGTGTGTGCGCACAACAACAACAACAAATCGTACGTTGCGCCGATGTCCATCATTCGCATCACGCCGGACAGCGGGGGTGACCGATAAATTGTCCGTCCTTCGGTCTACTTTTGCAAGGAAAACTGTTTCCGGACGTTATATGTCTATGTTTTCGTCCCCTTATTGCGCGTTGTTATAATAGTAATATTGTTGTGAATTAATACTTTTTGCGAACACCGACAGCGAATATCGTGCTCATAAAATTGCAGGGAGTGATGTTCCGAAGATAGCTCTCCACTTTGATACGCTTATAATATTGGTCCAACCAAATCCCATCTGTGTACTGCGATGAGCAAGTAATCGGCAGATGGAAGCCGTTTTATCTTTGGTGTTCGGATTTATAGGAATTGTTTTCAATATTATATACTATTTTTAGTCCATACGTGTAAGTTACAGGAATTGTGTAGGTTTTCTTAATAATTCAATAAATACTGCAATATGAATTCAAAAATACTCATCAGTCATCAGACACGTGTACTATTTTCCGATTTAAATCTTGGAACACGGTTTCTTTTCGGTCATCGCGTCGTGCTGTACACGGATATGCACTCGTGCTGTTCTTTCAATTATTTCAAATGTGTGCTAATCCTCATTTCAGTTTAATGAATCGTGAAATAATTTTTTTTGCATTTTTGCACTCACCATGTACGTTCATATTTATATTAATTTAGTTTAGTGGTATATACCACTTATCCAGTTAATTGCAAATTCAGCTTCATTTCGCGTATCGTATACCTGAATTGTTGTTATCTCAAGGCCACTCATTGCCGTAAGTGTTTACCGATTCCGTACGCATGCTCATTAAAATGTCTTTTATTAAAAAATAATAAGTCTTAAAATAAAACCGTTCCGGCTATCACACTCTTCAATAACAATAAAAATATAAATATAAAAACAAATTTCCTCTCCGAGTTCATACAAGTTCATCGAATATTATGAATGATCCTAATCGGAAAATTAAAAAACAACAAAAACAGCAATAACATCAATAGTCAAAAGAAAAGTAATCTTTCCATTCAATGAATTATAATATAAACTCTTCAAGTCAAGTCGTAGATCACAAAAACAACTATTCAAAACGATCACAGAGAAACAACTTATCAGAACCACCAACTGTTTTGAAGCGCTATCTCAGAACGTTGACGATGTTTTTGATTTCCCAGTTCTGTTTTCAACCAATAACATGACTATTCCAATCAAGCCACCACCTACAATTTTCATGAGAGATGTATTAAAATGTATTCCATCTGTGTTATGAATCAAGCGATATAATAGAAAAGATAACTTTTTTTGAGAACCTCTACGGATTTCTTATCAATTAAAAATACGATCTACTCTACTGGACAAATCGACAAGAGTGCAGGTCATCACCAGTCTATTATTCACGTTCGCAGTCCGCACTCATCCCACACAATGTCATAATCATATGGTACTCGTTATGCAAATCGTTGGTACAAATCTTACATAGGTATGTACTTCAAATAAAGGGGAAAATTGGAAGAATCTTTAGTCTATCGTCTTCCGTTGCGTGTAGAGTTATACAGGCGGGCTTTCGGTTGCCGACGGGTGCGTAATCGTCTAATATTATTATTATGTGAATTTTGTGTCTGGCTCACGCGTTTTTCGGTAGCCAGCGAGACTTTCACCGGAACACCTCCCGGCCGCACGCTACACGATATGGCGACCGCTAGTCGCGCGGGGGCGGCGGCGGCGGCACCGCACGATTATAATAGTATGATTATTAACGGGAAAATTAAAAAAAAAAATGACGATACGTACAGCAGCCGCGCACGTACGACGAGAGGGGTGGTTACGAAGGAGTATACATCATACCCACTAACTGCGGGTTCAAAATATATATATAATATACAATACGGCACACACGTGCATATACGATAATTATTATTACTATTGTAGTATTAGTATACTATATTATTGTATAATGTGTGTGTGTATGCATACATATATTATAACTTATAAGTGTATAAATATAAACGCTCTTTGTATAGGTAGCTCATCTGTGTCCACTGCAGTGTATCTACCCACACGACATAATATATATATAAGTATAATAGCTATATGTATATAATATGCTATAGTGTATACGTGTGTCTCCGTTCAAAGTCCGCGTATACACGTATAATAATAATAATAATAATAATAATAACAATAATATGTTCGGTACGTATTATTATTATTATATATCGTGTGTGTGTGTGTGTGTGCGTGTGCGTCTCCGCGGCCGCCACTGCGAAGACTTGGGCGCGCGCGCGCGGGAGGGCATACGGCGGCAGTGGCGACGGGCACAAGGATTTGCGGGGAAGAACGCGGCCCGGGGACGGGGGTGCGAGAGGTGCAGGGTGGTTGAATGATCCGCAGGCGCAGGAAGGGCGTCGGGTGGCGGGGGTCACAACAAACCAGACTCGGGTGTACGCAGCACTGACCGCCGCCGCCGCCGCCGCCGCCGTCGTATCCATTACACCATTATGCTAATATTTTCAACATCGTTTTCATTTGTAAAGTAACCAAATGAAATGCGAGATAAAACGTACTCGTCGCGTATTTATATACAATAATATTATGTATCTGCGTTTGTGCGTGTGTCTGCTAATATACGCGCGAGTGTGTGTGTGTGTGTGTGTGTGTGTGTGTGTGTGTGTGTGTGTGTGTGTGTGTGTGTAATATTATAATATGTGCAGCGGTGTGCGCGCGGCGAGAGAGCGCGAGCGGTTCAATGAGCTTGCGGCCCCGAGGAGACAAAGACCGACTGCGGGACATGGGTGCACCCCGCGTGTGAGTTGGAACGAGACCGACCGTTGTCGTATTGTTTTTTATTTACAATTTTTTATTTATTTATTTTTTGTTTTGTATATTATATACGCACCGCGTACACGCGCAACGGGTATTTATATGCGCGCGTGTGTGTGTGTACATGCACATTACACACACACACACACACACACACACACACACACACACAATCGTAATATGTAATCCCGGCTTGGAGATAAGTACACGTATATAAGTTCGCGGATCGCGCGGTTTGCGCACTGTGTGTCGTGTGTTTTTTACCTTTATTTTCTCCTCTTTCGTTTGGTTTTGCCCAAGGGGCGCTGTAGCCTGCACTGCCTCTGTCTCCGTCTTTTCTATTTATACATATATATTAAATACAATAATAATAATATATAATAATATGTGCCGCAGTGCGTGTTTTTATTATTGTTTTTTTTATTATTATTATTATAATGCCATACTGCAGCGGGTGCAGTTGTATATTACAATATTACGTATTATTATATTTATATACATATTATATATATATGTATGTCGAGTGGGAGACATTTGAAAATGCCAATTTTTTTTTCTCAAGTTTTTTTTATTCGTTCGTGATCAACAATTGACAGCGCCGACTTACTCTATGTGCACGCGTATTATATTATGTGATATGTATATATATATATTATACTATATACTATTCCCGTCGTCGTTATAGTAGTAATAATAATAATAATAATAGATCCCAGCAATGTAATATAATGTAGAACCCGTAGAAATCGATTAAATTCGTGTTCGTGTAATTTATCGAAATGCACGTATAGTTTTTTTTTCATCAATTTTAATTTACCGCCACTATAATATTATTATTATAACCGTGCGCCACTCGTGATGTTCTGTGCATCCCGTACATATGAAAATGGCACACGATGCATTTATGTGTGTGTGTGCGTGCGTGCGTGCGTGTGTATTAATAATGAATAAAAAAAAAAAACAACAAAAACCGGAGGAGCGAGAGCACACCCATACACACACATCCACACTCACAAATACATAGGTACGTGAACAGCGCAACTAATTAAAGAGTCCGCTCGCGCATATAATATTATATAGATAGATCCGATCCACGTCGCTCGGCGGCCTTCTCTCTCGCGCCCGCGCGGACCCTGTGTGATCCAATTTATTTTTATGGCCCCGGTGCGCGCAAGTTTAAACGTAATAATGTTCCTAATGAAAAAAAATAATAATAATAATAAAAAGAAAAAAATGAAATCGGGCTCGGCCAGTCGCCGCGCAGTCCGATTAAATTATCAGCAATTTAGTATAAATACATTTTTTCGTTTATTTTTTATTATTATTATTATTTCATTTTTTTCTCTCCATACTCATATAAATACATATATAAATATATATTACACTACTACTCCTACTACTACTACTACTCATTCCTATGTACACATATATAGGTACTACCGCGACGACATACCGGCGGCGGCGCACACATGATGCAATTTGAGTTTCAAGCACGTTTTCCGTTCGCGCGTGGTCCATAATCGTGATCCTGTGTGCCGTGTGGTACATAATAATATAATGTGGCCAGGGAATTTGTTAATTTTTTCCCAAACAGCTCGCGCTCAATATTGTAATATTATTTTTATTTTTTATACAGCGGTACGTTCACCGCACTATCGTCTGACGACGACGACGATATCTTCTAGTTTTTCATGTCCCCCCCCCCACCTCTACACCCCCGGCCGAGGCATTTAATCGCTCTCTCCTCTCCGCCCGTCGGACTTGTCGTTTTCGACACCAACGTTTACACACGCACTGCGAGCGAGCGAGTGGTGACAGATTTTTCGAGTGCGCCTTCCCCGCCCTCAGCCGCCGCCGCCACCACGCACGCCTTTATATTATTTCAGAGCCGACCGGGCCCCTCGTGAGCGGGCGCGCGCGCGCGCACTCGATACGTCCCGCGGCGAAGGACAATGATCAGGTGTTGTGTTCGCCCAACAGGCGGTCGTCGTCGTCGTCGTCGTCGTCGTCGTATCGTGTAGTCGTCGCGTTTTCTGCGTATTTTCATTATTCCACACTATTATAATACACGTACCACGCGCTATTATTTTCGGCCGGCACCCTCGAGTTTTCTCCCGACGACGTATACATGTTGTTCATTATACTGTTTTTTTTTCTTCCACGTTCATTTGTCCGGGCCACGTTACGAGAGAGAGCTTGTTGTGAGGCGTGTGCGTGTCGCACGGTATTAAGTGTGTATTATACATCTGGTGTGGTGATGGATGCTTGATGTTACACCAAAAGGAGCCGAAAGCGACCCTCAAAGACCCGCGGCAACGGGACCTCTGTGTACCGTAGTATTAATCCTTTCCGACGATCGCGGGACACCGCCACTACCTATATGCACATGCAAACACCTGCTTCACAATTTGTTAACACACCACACACTCACGGAGCGCCGTCACTCAAATATATCACTGCACATATCGTCTATGCATACATACAATTTGAAATGTGTACATAACCACCTAGTGCACTGGTAGATGTACAACCGTAGGGTCTCTGGGAAAGTCCCCCAATCTTTGAGTTCCGAGTTTATGCACATTACAATCCATAAACCGGAAGTCTCGCATCACGCATAATATTTAACGGCGGTCGATGACGTATGAATAGTAGGAATTGGCATTTGATTTTAGGAGTGGGATTTATTTGTTCTCGTTTACTATTTCGGAACACATCGATCGTCACCGGAGGGGGCTTGTTACGTACAATATTAATATGCGTAATAACTAATATTATAGGTATTGGTTTTAACAAAATTCCGTCCCGTTCGTTTTTTTTGGATGAATTTTACACAACATGATATTATATTGACTCCGCAATATTTATAATTTTACTCGAGACGGGGCAGAGGTATTTATTTTTGTAAATATTTTAATGAACCCACCTAAAACTCATTATTTACCGCAACATAGTTAAATATACGTATATCTGCAAACACTCTACCCTGTTGCACTGGTCACACGAATATAAATAAATAATTATATTGTCCGGGAAAACAATATTTGCGAATGCATACAACGTTGTTCCTATATTATTGGTTCGCGGCTTAAAATATTGCTCGGCGAAATATTCGGTATGGCGGTCACGTATAAGAGGTGTACCGATGGAGTTAAAACATCCGTTTCGTATATTATTACTATTATTATTATGGTTTTCTCACAATGATCGTGTGAACAGAGGCGTACGGAAACTAGAAAGAAAAAAAACGTTTTGTCGTTTCGAATATATAATATGTCCATATATATATATATATATATATATATATATATATATATATATATAATATATGTGTGTGTGTGTGTGTACGACGGGCGGACACTATTTAAATATTATTATTCAACTCAATCGATATTTTACCGCGCCGTGCGCGTGCGCGCGAGCTGCTGTGTCCGCAGCGTTACATATCAACAGGTTCTATAATCGCGTCGATAACGATCTGAAACATCGCGCGCAGTTTAAGTTGATCGATTATCGATACGATATTATAAACACTAGATGACCATAATACCAATAAGATATATATTTATGTTTAACGTGGTAATGTGGTATTGTACCTGCATACCAGCCGTATCAATTTTTATTAATACTTTTTTTTTCTACGAAATAAAAAAACTTTTTTCCGACAATTTGTGCACATAAATCATCTTGTACATGTGTACATTGTAACTCTGTAGTAGTATTTTTTTCCGGAAAGTAATCCATTCATGCGTATATAATATCGAACACACGCGATATGACATAATACATCACAGCCGATGGACTTCTTCGTACAAGTGTACACGATGCTCGCAATTTATCATAATAATATCGTGTGCACGATGCACCACCCGCGATATCAATACCCGAAACTTAATATAAATTGCTGGTATAGGTTCTCGGAAACGATATGATGCGTTTCCGATCTGCAGAGATATTAATAATATAATATCCAATATCGGTCGAAAATCGAATGACCTGACGCGCGTGGCTTGAACGCGACAAGTGTACAGCGGCGGCAGAGTTGTTGAACCTCGCGATATTTACGATTTATATAATATTATTACTATTAGAAACGCGCTTTATGGACGCCAGTGCAGTCTAACGTGTGTAATATATTATTATGTAATATGTAAAGTATATATAGTTTTACAACCGGACGATGATAGCATACCTTCCTACCATATATTATATTATAGCGAGCTAGTGATGTATAATATAATATATTATTTATATTTTATATACATACATCATTACCCATATTATATAATGTAATATAATTTACTGTAATTGTAATTATAACATTCCCGTGGAGAAGTGTGTGTGTATGTTATAAATACATTATTATTATTATATATATTTATATAGGCAGCAGTTGGTACTGTACGTGGAGCGTTGTAATTAAAAACCGGTAAAGGTTTCAAAATTGATTTTGATTTTTTATCTTTCGCGTTTTATTACAGTGCACTATATACATAAATGCACTCGCATTATTATTACACATATACTGGACACTTCGTGTCGAGATCGATATACTTTATAACAATATAAACACTGGCGCGTAGAAACAAAAGTACATTTTTATTCACAGTACTTATAGACATATGACATCCACATATTTTAATATAGCATTCAATATTATACTAAAAACAAGAGGAAACATTTAAAAAAAAATAATGCTTACTCAAGAAAAATCATTATTTTTTATAGATTTCAAATAAAATATAATTAATCGTTGAGTTGACGTACGTGTATGTACAATTAGGATGGTGTATAATCAGGGGTACATTCCACATCTTCTTCGGTGCTGGTGTCGTCGCAACACCACGACGTTGACTCCGGACTCGAGTCCGGATGTTTAACCCGCGGCGTCTCGTGCTCGACGGCCGGCTGTAAGTTGCGGAGTTGGTGGTTGCGGTGGTGCTGCTGCTGAGTAGACGACACGGCAGCGTTGACGAGGGGGTGTTTGACGCCGGCCACCTGACGCACTGGACGGGGCGCGGGAAAGCTAAGGCGATTGGCGGTCGCCGCGGTCAACTGCTCGTACGTGGCCACACCCGGTGCATTATTTTGCACTTCGTCGAACTTGATCCGGGATATGAGCTGCAGGACTCCGATCTTGAAGTTGATCTTTTGCTTTTCGTTCATCGACTTGATGGTGGGCAACAGCGACACCATAAACGACAAGTCGCCGTCCAGCTGACACAGCGCGGCAGCGGCCGTCTTGCCAGCGAAGTTGTTGAGCAAGTCAGCGTGCTGCTGCACATCCGGTTGCAGCATTTCCGGTCTTTTGGCTGGGGTTTCCGAGGCCGCTGCCGTTATTGATAGTGCGTTCCGCGACGAACCTTCGCCGTGAAGCGTGTTTTTACGCATTTTCTTGCTCGCAGGTTTGCCGGCACTGCGGTCTTCGGCCAATCGACTACCGCCACCGGATTTCGTGTCTTGGATGAACGGTATCAGAAACTGTAGGTGATCGAACAGGTAGTACTTTTTCCGGTGCTCCTCGGGCTGGCGTAAGGACTTTCTTGGTTTATTGCCCTTGACTTCCTTGACGAACGAGTCTTTGATGTTTGTCCACTTTTTCTTGACATCGGAAACTATGCGGAAAAATATCATCAGTAAATATAGTTGAGGAACATAAAACAACAATAACGATTCAAGGATAGGTTGCTTACCTCTGTCGCGTTTATCGAAATTGCTGATTGAGTGCCAATCGGAGTAAAGATTTTCAGCGATCTCCGTCCACATGTTGGCCAGCACTTCCTTGTTGAGATGGTTCACGTCAGCCGTGTCCCATATGCACGACCGCTTGCGTATCTCGTTTATGAGTTTTTCCGTGAAATAGACCATATTGAAGTCGTTCGGCCGATAGGCAGAGGTTCCTAACCGCCAATAATACCCTATGCACCGGCTGTCGTATATCGTGGTATTATGGTGTACTTAAACACGGTGACGTTTGTGTGTACCTTATTAGAGAAGTAAAAAGTTAATGATGACGACGACGACGATGATAATGACAAAAATGACGAGCAAAGCCGATGGCAGTTAACATGTGTGCGCCCGAGCTCGTGTACGACCGTTGACTGCGGTATAACGTATAAATGGCGGTCTGCCGTCGCCGCGCGGTACGAACGGAGCGAAAACGGTGACGTGCGGGCCGCCGGTATCCGCCGGACGGGCGCCCGTCGTTCGATAAAATATTAAAACAACAACAACAATAATAATAGTAATAATAATACCGAATACGCGTGCAATGCACGGGAGGGTGTGACGGCGGGAGAGGAAGAGGAAATGACGTGCTGACGCGGTGGCGGACGGTTCCGGCCGGTTGTGCGCGGTGGCGGGGACAGTCGTGGAAAACGCACGAGGCGGCCGGTTTGACCGGGTCGCTACGGCGGATGCCCGCGTTAAAAACATCCGCCCGGTCGATTCGTCGGTCCTCTCTAGCCGCCGTCTCCGACGGTGATGCGCGCTCCTCTCGGCCAGTGGTGCCAAAAGTGCGCTCGGCACCCACGGCGCGGTCCGGACCGGACGGCTTTACCAACCCATGGCAAAGCGACTGTCCGCGCCCGTTCGACCCTCGACCGGCTGCTACCTCACTCCCGGCACACGATGACACGATGACCACGCCGGACGAGTAATGCGTAAATGCTATAAATACTGTCGATTTCCTTTCAACGGAGCCGCCTTTGCGATAAACTCGAGCTCTGACGTACTAGCAAATTCTATTTATTGTTCAAAATGATATATTCAAAAATTACTTTTGGAAGAAACAACCAAAGTCTCTGTATCGTTATCATTTTTAAAGTTGATGAACGTCGGACCAGTATGAGTAGTATGACGTTGTTGTTTGGCTTGTGTTACCCATTTAGCAGCTTTTTTTTGCACATCTATTTCAAATCTCAACACGACACATATAAGTCATATCCTTATGATAACAGGTGTCGGAAATTTTTTATTAAGTCCTGCACGCGCAGACCACTGCAACCGGTCGAAATTCGACGTATTAATGAGTTAAATATCGACATGAATAAAGTCGTTTTATACACCGCCCTCTATGTAATCCGCCCCCTCCTCCTCACGTGTGAAATAAAGTAAAAACACTACACGTCCGATCGCCGCAGTGTAATATAATATTATACATGCGCATTAATATATATATTTATTCCTGGAATATTCGCCATTCGACCGGTTGTTACGGGTAATTTGGTGATCGAGTATGTATAGGTACGCGGACAGCGGATTCCGCTTTTACAATATTATTATTATAATACATCTACTTTTGTCCGATGTTCAGTTTTACGATGTTTGCAAAATCAACCTACTCAAATTAAATTAACTCTCCATTCGAAGATGTAGAAAAATAAACTAAATAAAATCGGTCTGTTAAAATATAATATTTGTTGTAGTACAAAGAAAACACATCCCGACCCTTATTAACATCAATACTCTCCCACTCTACAGTCGGTCCACCGCTCTGTCGTCTTTAAATATACTATACGACTCCGCACGTCACCACTTATAGTTTTCATATTGTTTTATTTTAGGTACCTACCACTCCATGGTATACTCACACATGTATTAAAGAAATTCGATATTCTAACAGGATTAAAATTATATATATAGTTCCCGTCGTGGTTGGAAACACACGGTGGTGCGGTCCATTACCTTCCATCTCGTCCCTCTTACTAAATGTACACCTCTTAATCTCTACGCCCGCAGACACGGAGGTACCTTTGTATATAATTCATCACGAGTTTTTCTATATTTTTCTCGACAATTCGGCCTGTAAAGACGTCCCCGCAAACGTTATAATAATAAATATTTGAATTCCACCAACCACACCTGATATTATATAACCTAGAAGCTAACAACTTAAACGTATTTCATCTATTACAATCTCTCAAATAATAAAATATTTTGAACCAAAAAGTATTATAATATGCTAAAAGTTTAGAATATCTCTTTTCTTTGTCTCGTTACGATGTGTTAAAGGCAATAATATAGGCTCATTGGCTACATAGTATTATAATATTTATGATACCTATCATCACTCACTAGAGAGATCATGACATCGGTACTCTGCCGTTTATTGTAATTTTCTGAATGAACCTTCGTCGGATATCTGGATGCGTTTTTATCTTCTTCTAATAATATAATATATTTTCATAATAATAAAAAGCCGCTGCTGCGGGTACGCGCGTATTGGAATTTTCGTATTATACACATTTACACATTATACGCGGCACATTCTTCGATATATTATACGACGACCGCGACAAAGACGACGATAATATTAAAATGTGTGTGTGTGCAAAACACGATTTAAGAATATATTTGTAACGTTCGGAGCGGCAAGACGACGAGGGGGATATTTGCGAGGCGCTCGGCGTAGGCAAAACCGCAACGTGCCAGCGTTTAGTGTCGCCCGGACGGCGGCGGCATGATATTGTAATATTTTTATTTATCGCCGTCGTTTATCCGTTACAATAATAATAATAATAATAATGAAAATAATATTGTCCTGGCGAGTGGGAAGAATCGCCTCTGTATAAGCTGCAGCACATTATTACAATATCATTATATACGCCGCCTTTGCGCGCCCAGTCCCCGTCCTCGAGACTACCACCGCCGCCGCAAATGTGTCGTCGTCGACGGCTCCGGGTCGAATCGTGCGACCATTGTCACCTGGGCTTGCAGCAATAGCGACGAACGACTTACGTTATATTATTATTATTGTTGTTGTTGTTATTGTTGTAACGCATATACGAGTGTGTGTGGGTATATACCCGGGGCGGCGGCGGAGGGGAAGAAAACGTAAAGAAACGGAAAAAAAGTAGAAATAACTTCGATAATATACATAAATACATAATATATATATATATATATATATATATAAGTATAGGCGGTTTAGGTGTATAAAATCGTAGAGAATGGAAACGATGACGGTCGGCGCACGACGGCGGCAGTGGCGGCAAGAGGAATATAATATGCAGGATGTAGGGTGCACGGGGGTGGTGGGAGGGGAATTCGCCTGCTACGTATATATACTTATTCTATTCTCTCATTTAAAT
Source organism: Myzus persicae (assembly GCF_001856785.1). Classification (NCBI taxonomy): domain Eukaryota; kingdom Metazoa; phylum Arthropoda; class Insecta; order Hemiptera; family Aphididae; genus Myzus; species Myzus persicae. Next base: position 1,046,507 of record NW_019101246.1, on the reverse strand, counting down.
AATATATACTATGCTTATATACATATAATAACGCCGTATACATAAACGAGCACACGACGACGACGACACCTCTCGACTATCGTGGCGGAGACGGTATTTTTTTCGCCGTTCGTGAAATTCAAATAACGGCTAGCCCTCCTCGCCAGGCGCGACAACTGCAGCAGCTATTATCACGTTCTGACCCGCGACGCCGCATTTATAATGTGCTGTGCTCGCCGTCTATATATAATATAAAAATATTATTCATATATATATATATGTAGGTTTGTGCAGTGTGTGTGTGTTTTTACCGTATGTGTTATTGTAAAACGCTTGTGTGTATAATATACAGCTAGGTACTACTACTAGGCGTATATAGCTCGCAGTATAATAATATAATATTGTATTTTCTCGGTGCGAAGAGCATATAATATAATATTATGTACTCGCGTGTGCGCGGCGCGAGGAATTTCGATTCGTTTTTCTGCTCTTCCACCTCTGTATACACTCTCATTCAACCTCTCAACCGGAACGTCACACCGACGACTTTACGCGCTTAACATACACACACAAAAGTAGGTTTTTCGATATAATAAATTCACCCTGAGCCGTGTGACCCGAGCATAGCGATGCACGAGGATGGGGTTACCTATTGTAATAATGTATACACCGTGGTGTACGAAAGTTTAAAAACCCTCTGAAATATTCGGTGCGAGAACCGCGACGTGTAGCATTCCTCCCCTACAGTAGTGTAATATTATAATAATAATATGCGTATAAATAGCATACAATATAATGTCTCGATTTACAACCCTTTGAAACAGCAATCTGTGTATTATGTTATATTATTCGCCGTCACCACAACATGAACGCGTTGCAGCCAGTGCCAGAATAAATATTATATTATAATATTATTCGTTCAACCGCGGCACGAACGACCGGCGTATATGTAGGTATTATCTTTTATATCAAGTGCGTCTTTTACGGGTATGGTCACGATTTTAGGTAACATGTCGGATGACCTTGTATTGAAATTGGTTTTGAGGGGGAACCTAGAAGAGGAAGTACACATTTTGTGAAATTTTCACATTTTTAACAACAAATCTTATATTTTTAGCACACGATTCGAATTGACCGATTTTTTTACACAGATTTGACCTAACACTTGGTTCTAAATTTCAAATGTCATCACTCATCACCCAAATTTAAAAAATAGAAACTATGTTTTTTTTAAACTTTTTATACCAACTGCATAAAGCAAAAAACTGCAGTGGTTTTAACATTTTAAATTCATTTCTGGATATCGAATTGTGTATAAAAAAATGTTAAATATTTAAATATTATATTATAGAATACAGGTATATCATAAAAACGCATAATTAAATATCATCATATAATTAGTGTCGTTGGTATATGTACGATTTACGAATTGGTCGCCCTCGAAAGTATGTTTGTTTTGCTCGTGAACCGCGTAGTGATGATGACGTCTATGTACGAGCACTGCTGTAAGTCCTAAATATATATACAAGACCGTCGCGTTGATGATTCGTAAAAATATCCTGTGCAAACACAAACCTCTTGTATATATACGTATTAGAATGCATTATATTATATTATTGTATATAGTATTATACTATAACACACACACACACACACACACACACACACACACACACACACACACACACACACACACACACACACACACACTCGCGTCGGGCGAGTATATACTCGCATTATTATACGTTACACATTTATTTATTATATATATATGACGCGGCGGCGGCGGCGGCGCGGCGCTAATCTGTCAGTCGACTTGACGTTTATTAGACGTGTTACATTTTTGTTTTATTGTTACGAGCTGTTTCGAATCGTCCTGATCGAGTGTGTTTGCCCCACGAGTGCGGCATATAATTTCCTGTGTGCTGCAGTGTGTGTGAGTGTTTGTGAGTGTATATAGTGTCGGCATAGCACACCTCGCACATATATATATACACATCACAGCAATGATGGCAACGCGAACGGGTTTGGATAATTAGCAGAAATGAAGAGAATAAGAGAGTAAAACAGCGCGGGCAAAACGATATAATAAATTAAGATACGACCCGACGAAACGAATTTGTTTTGTTTTGCGACCGTTACGACGTTATATTTTTATTAAAAACCGGCAACAACTACTACACGCGGTACATTATACGTGTTAGTACTCTACCGTGTTTTTTTTTTTTGCCTGCTCCACTCCTATGCGTAGGTACGATCCATCGCATAGTCATGATATAATATATTTATCATGAAGACGTCGCATATTGCAGAATCTGCGTAGCCTCCGTCTTGCAGATTTACCACATACCAGATTTGAGTTCCAAAGTGGGACCGAATTCTCAATTGTTACATTATTCAATATTATACCGAGTCATCAGCATTTTAAAATTGTAATATTTTGCCTGAATATATCTAAATTAGATATTTTAATCCTTTAAAATCGAAAGGTAAATTATTCACTCTATAATGGTAAATATATAGCTAACAACACAAAACGATTTGTTCTGCTGGACGCAGATTTGCCAAGTCGTACCTATACAATAATATACCTACATATTTTGTGTAAGGCGGAGACAACATCATACTTGCGGGTGTGGCGTCCTCCAAATGTACGCATGTGTGTGTGTTTATTTATATTTAATATTGTATGACATTCATCATCGCACGGTATATCTCTGACATTGTTCGATTGGAGCACACACACACGCGCATATAATACATACATAATACGTAGATAACTGCAACCAACCATCAAAATAATATGCCTACGAGTGAGAGAGTTCACGAGCTCGAGGAATGCATGTATATATATATATTGGTACACGATTAGAGTTAATTACTGTAAGCGCACGCTGCTATTATATATTATATTATTAATATCATATTATATATATTGTATTATTATATTATGTATAGGTACCAAAACATCATACGCGGTGTTAAGTTCGCCTACGTATACGTCCCGAAGCTGATGACGATGCGATGGTAGTATATAGTAATAATAATATTATTAGGTTAGATATATCGTGTGCAATGTATATTATAATAGCAGGTACTATATTATTACTGTATATTATTCTTTATCGGATGTAAATAATAATCTCCTCTATAGCGAGCCTGCCAGGTAGAGAAAAACTGCGAACAGCTAGCGCACGTCATCGAGTTTGTTATATCGTGTATCGTCATATTATATTCTATAATACATCGCGTCGTTATTTTGCCGTTTCATTCATTCACATACTATTTTTATCGTTTTATTTTTTTTCCACTTTTCTAATGAGCATAAGCGTTTAACAATAAAGCCAAATACTTTTTGGAGGACTTCAATGTAAATGTATTTTAGACGAGTAACTTACATCATTCACGGGCCTTTATATTTATATGATATCGGTGTAGTTGCAAAGCAGTTTAGGTACGACACTATTATGTATGCTTATAATATAATCGATGTATTCGATATAATCGATGCTATCTATACTGCGTTCGATTTTTATGCTTAACAAAGAATTCTTTTACATTTTTCAAATATAATTTTTTAATGTATTTTTTAACGATTATCTCGGTGCATTAAATCCACAGCCCTTGTTTGGTATACGCAGATGTCTTACGATATATTCGCAATGCTCTCGACGAGACCGTGATGTATGATACTATGTGTATACATACATCACATTCATGTCTCGGATTCTTATTTTTTTCACCGCGAGCGCATATCGCGACAAAATAACCTTATAGCAGTGGCCAAACATATATATTACAGGCTGTATAGCTGACGACCACACGGGGTCGCCGATTGTTTTAATACACGTGTAGTGCAATAATATAATATAAGCGTTGTCGTCTTCGGATATACATCATATATATATATATAATATTATAGTTAATAAAAACCATTCCGAGATTGGCCATAAACTGCCGGGTAATAATAATATATGTCTTTGAGGCCGCGACCAATCGATTACAACCGCGCGACGACGGCGAATTGTTTAATGCCCGCTCGTCTCGCTCACTCGATCGCCGCGGTTGTCGTATACCTACGCCTTCGTCGCATTACAGAAATATGTTAATTATTCTTATTATTGTTTTTGATTTCAAACGGAACACGTACACCACACATACCTATAATAACAATAATAATGCATGTACATTCTCATTGCGCATAATATATTATAATATGCGATATAATATAATGTATAACAATACAATCGAGTCTAAATTATAATCCATAACCGACGTCGATGGGACGATACGTATACTCGAATATGATGTAAATCGCGCTGGAGTTTATAATTTTTTTTTTCTCGATTTTGTCGATTGCTAGTTGTCCGGCTAATATGGCGTTTTTTTTTTTGCATACATATAATGATGCGGTCGAAAAACGACACCCGTGTATAATTTATATAAAATAACTCGGTAAAGAAAAACACATAAATAAAATTTAAAAAAAAACACATAGGTATAATATACATCATCACGCGGCGGCGGCGGCGGCGACGTCGACGACGACCAATAGGACGGAGCTGCGACTACCTATCGGACCGGAAAGACTGCAATAATATAAGTGTAAGAAAAAAATACGAGCAATAATATACGTACAAATAGCGCAATTATTGCTGTCGACGGACGTGCGTATTGGCACACGTCTCGCTACAGTATGCAGATGCGGCGATGATGATGATGATAATAATAATAATAATAATAACAGTCGCAATTAATAATATCAAACACTTTATTTCGCGACGACGACACAGATTATGCAGCTTCGCTTTCTCGCGCCCGCTGCAATTCACGACCACGCAGACTCGATAATAAAATTATATTATCCGGAATGTTTTCACACGCTGCTGCAGCGCCGCGTGTTATAATATTATCGATTGTTAATTGTTATTGTTATTGTTTCGTATGTGTGTGAGCGTAAGTACGCGGTTCGCGATCGTCTCTGGCAAATCGGGAAGACGGCTGCACTAGTGCAGCCTCCCTGTGTATAGTAATAAGGTTTATCCATATAAAATAGTAATAAAGCGCCGAAACTCAATTAAGAGCACTGCTGCAATACCTACACACATAGTCGTCACTCGTCACATATTTTTCTTTCCATTTTATTTTTTTCCCCCCATTTCTGTATAAACTATTTACTAATATATTGTTATGTAGCACACACACACATTACACACATACGTACGCAGTGTACAATATCGTCCGTATAATATACGCGTATTTATATTGTAATATGTCTTCGCGCTAACGAGATGACCAGCGGTCGTCGGAACGCGTTTCCAGTAAACACACACGCACACACACACAATAATATATAAACACACACCCGAGTATATATACGCATTATTACGTATACCTACCTCTATACACAAAGGTTGTACTTACGCGTATATAGTATATGCGTGCGTCACACGTGACGTCTAGTCGGTGGTTGTAATATATATATATATATACTACCTACCTGTAGCGGCAACAGCAGCAACGCGGTGTATCTATATAGGTATATATGTATATGAATACATACCTATGCGCGTGGTCATTGTATTATTGTCGTCGACAAAATTCGATACCTCGTTAGCATAACAAGCGTACGCCAACGAATTATTATATAGTTATTATTTCGGCTGCTGCAGGTTGTGTGCGGGAGAGACTGCACGGTTCAATTGTCGCCGACATTATTACAATAATAATAATATGTATAACGAAATATATTATATTACGTCGCGCATACTACGTACATACCGTAGTACTCGTATCTATTATATTGTATTACGGCCGTGTTTTCACTAAACGTTTGCTTCGTTATCCTCTACCGCCGCCGCATATTTAGAGTATACCACATTATATTATATTGTTATTATATCATAGGTAACTCCACTCAACGGCTGCAGCTGCTGCCGTGTGCAGCAAAACAATTAATACGTAAATTGTTAATACTACACGCACGCACGTAGGATATTATAATTATAATATAGGTAGGAGTGGAGGGATCAAAATCATTTTGGAAACCCCTAAATCGTACCCATGTATATTATATTATAAAGGGTAGTGTGTTTACGGTTGCGATCGAAGCGTGCAGATTAATATAGCATATAATATTATATTATATTATACGCAAACGCCGATTTCAAGATCGATCGACGAAATTATATTCCTCTTGGATAGTGTTATCGTGGTTGGTTTTTTATCTCTATACCCCGTCCGCAGTGGTACGGTTACCATGTTATACCATACGTTGTCACTATGTACATATACGACGTACGCCAATCGATTTTTTTAGGGTTTAGCTACAGGGATCGCTGCAGCAGAAGGTATAAGCGTGCACCCACGATTAGCTGCACCAACAACGATGCATCGGCCATGTATCGGTTTAAACTGGACACAGTATTTTGATTTACACACCACCGTTTGGTCACGAGTATTAATGTCCGGCACAATTAATGTATATTGCTTATACCGTTATACATACCAATATCTATATGGGTACACCGCATTTTCAACATTTAAATAAACTTTCCGAACGAACGCGTTACAGCTGTAGGTATTATTATAGTTCTTTGATGTGTGATCTACAGCGACACCGTCGCCGGGTCTCGGTTCAAAAATTCGCCCAACCGCCAAAACGACGTCAGCTTATATCCATCGAGTCACGAGAAGATTCGGAGAGAACCGGTTGTACTTATAGTATATTATACATACGCGGCTGATCGATCCAAAACGAATAAATTGTTGCGCGCCTGTATTATATTATATACATATATATGACCATATTTATACATACGCGTGTGTGTGATTGTATATTACGCTCATGTACCTATATAAAATATAATATTTCGAGAAAGACAAGAAAACATACGTTTATATATATTATACGATAATAATATTATATATTATTATGTAGAGAATGTTTCGCGTATTATGTATCCGCGGCGGTGGTATTCTCGCAATAAATTTCAATTACCTGCAGTAGGTACTCGTGTAGGGGTAAGTACCACCGCCGCCGCCACCACCACAGGCGGCACATAAACTTAATTGTACATTCTCGTTTTATGGTCGGCTTTCGATTTTATTTTTACTTCATCTTCCCGGCGCGAATCGCCGCACCGGCTTAGGTTATAATGTTATATTGTATATATTATTACATTATATACGACGGCTGTAGTACGGCCAAGCGATTAGTCGGATTCACCCGTATAGCAATTTTTTTTTCTTTTTAGTATTCTTTTCGTCGCGACCGTCGTAATTTTCTTTTATCGCCAAACCATCGTATACTTAGCCGCGTGTCGTAGATAGGTCCCCTCGTTCGTCTCTTTACCGCACATAATAATAATATTATAAGTCGCGCGTTATTATATTATACGGGACGATATACCTTATACTAGGTACTGCTGCACGCTACCTGTTGCCGCGCGACGTATCGACCGCGAAACAAATTACACGATTCGCAGCGCACAAAACTCTGACACCACAGTTGCTGCAAATTGCAATTGTAATAATAATAATAATAATAAAAAGCAATACATATTATTATTACAAATCCAATCTAAATCCCCTGCTAACATTGTCGTTCAAAATACATATTATGTAACTATGTGCGAAGCGTGCGCAGCGCGTTTTCATACTTTATACATACCTAAATATTTTCAATTTCAATATATTATATTAAATTATATTAAAACGGCAGATTCGAACCTTTTTATCAAAATACGAACGGCTTTATTTCCGCCCAACATAGGTATCGCTCAGTATTTCTGTATACCTAGCCCGACGAGTACCTATTATAAGTATAGTGACTTTTAAAACGACGCGAAAGACATATTATATTATTTTTCTGTCGGTGGTTTTTTATTTCGTTGGCCATCTATCGTCATTCGTTTCCCTCTCGCATTACGACATGCACACCGCGATCGTAATAACAATATAATAACGTATAATATACATACGGACCGCGTATATGTATAAATATATATATTACATATAAGCTCGTGTGCGCAGTGAAGTATGTGTATGTGTGTAAATATATATATATATATTATACAGGTACCTATACTCGACGCGCGCACACCGCGAGCGCCCGTTCGCTCGCACAGACCCACCACTGAATATAGCATGATTAACTGGCAGAAGGCTACCGGATAGCCTGATGGATTGCCTTATAACCCACGCCTCTGGATCGTCCGCCGCCGCAGCCTTCTTCTTCTTCTTCCATAATGTTGTTCCGGTCCCGGTGCGCTGCTGGTCAGCTGCTGCTGCTGCTGCTGCTGTTGTTGCTATGGTGCTGCGACCGGCGCTTGAGAGAAAAATGTGACTTTGGGGGCCGACGTAGGTATACACGCACACACACACACACACACACACACACACACGCACACACACATACGCTGCTGCAACATCACTGTCTCTCAGTAATTCCGTTGTTAATGAGCACCGATCCATTGTGTGTGTGGTTTGCCTCCACGTTCATTTATACGTTATGTACGCGTTCGTATATATTTATATATTATCTCAGTGTGTGTGTGTGTGTGTGTGTGTGTGTGTGTGTGTGTGTGTGTATTTATAGAAAGGTTTACATATTATATACTGCACATAAGTTATGTACCGCGGCAATATACTATTATTATTCCGCTTGCAATTCCGTGGTTTTTCCGTCACCACCGAGTAAAGGTTGACGCGAACTCTCTCGAGCACTTAATAACTAAAACGGGCATGTGGCTATATGCGCGAGCCATTATCATATTATTACATTAGGCAAGTGTGTGTGTGTGTATTTGTGTGTATTTGTGTGCATGTGTGCGTGACGCGAGAATACATCCGAATCGTTTTCACACGATTATTCATCGCGTCCGATGTAAATAAGTAATAACCATATTAATATGATATAATATATAATATAGGCGAGAATACTATATTATTATTATTATTATTCAACTTGTCGTATATAGGTATATACAATTACTATTACATGTCGGCAGCCCGCAGAGTCGTATTATCCATATATATATATATTATTATATTATTTACGATTACGGTATATCTGAGTGACTGCCTCGCGCTCTGACATATCGGTCTTACTGCGAACTGCAATATAGCGTTATATTATAATATTATTGTCATTTCGCAGCAAACAATTTATTATAGTCTTTCACTCTTGTACGCTCCGAATATAGATCAAACACTGAAACACCAACAATGTCGGAATTAATAAAGCGTTGTACAAAAAGTCGTCTTCGTGATGAATGATGATTAGATTATACAACTTTTAATTACATTAAATATGTCACACTTATATATACTGTAATTATCAAGAGACAAATTATTGTCTTTCTCCGATACTTTTTCTTCCTAGTGACTGACTTGGAAAACCATTTGTAGTTTTGAAAACATAAAATGAGGCGAGGGGGGAGGGGAAATTTAGTAGGTACCTGGTATAAAAAACTTAGTATAAAGAAATGCTTTGATCAGCTTTTCGAAGAATGTCCAAGCCTACTCACGTTTTGTTCTCTTAACATTTTTCTAATATTTACTATTGTTATAAAATATGTACGATTTCAATAGGTATGATAATTATGTAATGAAATCTAATAAAATAATCATCCATTAGAAGTTCCGAAAACATTTCTTTCGTTTAAGCTTCAGACTTTTAATTTGAAATACGAAGGTAGGTGTTAGTGGATCAAAACACTGCCGCAGAAATGAATTATTAATACTGTACATCCTATGCAGGCCGCAGTAAATACGAAATACTGTCGTCTATAACTTCCCGCCTTCGATTGTCGACGATTCACAACGCACCGAGTAGACATGAGGTTTAAACCTAGTGGTACCACACATATAGACGCCGTACATACACGCACGCGATAACAATAATAATATATATTTTATACCTATTATTATCGTATTGTAATACGATTATATTATGTAATGTGCGTCGCGCGATTCGCGCGTGCGCGCCGCGGGAAACGGACTTTACGCGCCGACACCCGTTGTAGCCGGGACACGCGCACTGCGTCCCGGAAATTCGGTTCGTATGGTACTGCCTTCGGGGGTCCTCCGGAACGGTCTGTCAAACGATTTAAAAAACTCGAGTCAACAGCGCCGAGGCAGCGGTCGTCGAATATACATATATAGGTAGGTATGATATAAACGATTTACGCACCTTCCTATCACGCGTGCACACTAAATATTATGTGTGTGTGTATATAAACACACGCATAACTATACGACGTGTGTATAAACGCATAATATAATACTATAGGTATGTAGGCTCGGTAATAACTCGCTTGACGTATGTATATACATGGATTTCAGGCGGAATATAATAAAATAGAAAAACTATCGGCACACAGCACACACACACATATGGTCGCCGTCGGAACAACGATATTGTGGTGCGTCCAATTAGTAGGTCCGAATGTATAATATTATGCCCAATGCCCATGTTGTCTCTCGTATTAATTATTTACGTTGATGATATTTATTCGTCGACGGCCCGGCCCCGGGACAATATTGTCGTGCTGTGGCAGCGGTGGTCCTCCATTATCGTACGTTATAATAACAATAATAATAATAATAATAATAATAATGCCCGTGGACGGGGTCTATATATCGGGTATATATAGCTATGATATACGCAAGCATGATATTAAAATATATATAAATATATAATATTATGTACGTGTGTATGCATTATGCGCACGAGCCAAAATATCGGCGCGCAACCCGTTTCCATTCACAACGAGGCAGATGCTGCAATATGTATATAATATATTATGTTTAGGTATATTATATATGTACGGCGGCTGCGGCGGCGACGACGGTTTTTGTAACGCGATGATATTTCCTCTCGAGATTTCAAAAGATAATACGACTGTTGCGGCCTGACCATTTATATATTATATATTACCATTATTAGCCCCCCGTGTATTGTTATTGGCTATAAAATGAAAATAGGAAAAAAAAACTCCGAGTCCACCGTCGCACATTATATACATAATTATATGTATTGTTCCTCTCTCCCGCGCAATTGAATTAGTCATAAAGTTTGCGGTCTCTATGGCGGCAAATCGAATACGCGAATAATATGCGGCTGTGCACATGCACTTGCACCGCATGCACACGCAGCGACGTTTATAGGTACCTGCAGCAGCAGCAGCAGCAATATGTGCGCGCAATAATTAAAACAATAGCTTGTACAATTAACGTTGTACCCATCGGTTACACACGCACACACACACAAACACACACACACACACACACACACACACACACACACACACACACACACACACACACTCGCGCGCGCGCGCGCATTCGTAGATATTTATATATGCAGTGCGGCCCGCGGTGGAGGAGACCTCCAGCGTCAGAAGAGGAGACGGCGGAGCAGCAGTGGCGGCGGTCTCTCTTGTCTTTGTCACCAGGTCAACCGTTTTTGCATTTTATTCCCATCCACCGGCGCGCACATAGTATTATTATTATTATTATTATTATTATTATTATACGCGTATATAGCGAGGCACCGCAGCAGCGCGTATATTAAACCCTATCTCCTACGGTCGCCGCCGCCGTGTGCACATATAGCCACCGGCATCGGCAGCGCCCAACGCCGCCGCCGCCGCTGCAGCATCCGCCGAGCGGCTATATAATATTGCCACAGCCGCCATCTTTTCAACGTCTCTTTGTCCAACTCAAACGGGCGCGCGCGCTGCACATTACATGCACATTATTTCTAATTCTTCCGCTACACGCGCGGCGGCATTGTAGATTCCATTCATGTCACTTTGGTTATCCAATACGTATATATATATAAATATAATGCACATGTGCAGCTCGCGACCGGGCACTGCACCAGCAGCAGCAGCAGCAACAGCAGCAGCAGTAAATATACTGCAGTCGGTAATATGCAACGGCGGCGGCGGCGACGGCGGTTAGGTTAGAGCAGAGACGGCAGAGACAATTGCGAGAGGCTGTTGCTGTTGCGAAGAGAGAGATTATATGCACCGCACAGCATAACATATACATAAATAATATATATATATATTTAGACGTATTTATACGTAGGTACTTCGCGTTTGTATGTATAGTATGTTTAGATCTGCTGCGGATTTTACACGTATGCATATTATAATAACACGTGCTTATACGATGTTTACCTACATGTACAGGGTACGCCGCGGTAGTCGATTTATATTATATGGCTTTTGTGAAGGTGTCGCGGCGGTGCAGTCTGCATCCTACGAAATAATAATATCATCTTTACTCGTGACGAGAAAAGTTCATGGTGAAAATCGGGAGGATATAATATCACACTGTAGTTACGAGGGCGATCGTGGGAAATTTTTAGCGAGAGGTGCAAACAATTTTCCATTATACAATATTATATAATACGTCGTTACAATAATATTATGTACCTATATCAATTTGCACATTCGACATCTGGACACTCTTGTAGTCACATGTTATTTACTTATTGATACAATTTATTCATCCACACCAAACTTCTTGCATAATTTTAATAAACTTTTTATTAAAGTAAATCGTTCATATTTATGACCATTATTAGCCTAAACCATTAAATGGCGCGCGTGCGAAAACTGAATTGAAAATAAGTCTTAGAGTTAGAGGGCGGGGAAATGGAGTGTCCTATAACTTGTACACATTTTGCAGACGCCCGCGCCCTGTTGCGTGTTTTGTCGTGTGCCACAGTGCTAAATACAAACCGTCCGTTGTTCGCGTATCACATAGTATACAAATATGTACCTATACCCGTGGTGAATTTATGTACATAATATGTATATATATGAATATGACTCATATGTTTCGTATCGTTATAATATTATAAGCCGTAATAATATTGTAATTAAAGAATAATTTAAGACGTCAGAAAACAAATTAGTATGTAAATCAATCGCGCGGCGCGTATATTAGTGGCATTATGTACCTACCTACATGTTGCTTCAGCAATACGTTATTCGTATATCCACCGCCTTATGCATTACATAATATGTATATACATGCACAGCAATATTAATAATATTTTACCCACAATAATTTACTCGACGACGAATTGTTGTTATATATTATATTCTTCAGAGCCAAGATTGCTTATTATAATATATACTTAATGTGTATAATATAGTCTGCGATTAATGACCCGTTTGGATGGATTTATATTATTTATTTTTTGTCGGTTCGACTTTTTTCTTCTTCTTACAAATAATAGTATATTTAAGCGACGTCCGTCGCGAGACTGTCGGGTACCCCGAGAACCACGAGAATGTTCGCGGGGACCAAGAGCGCTTTAACACGCTCGGTAAGCATATAGGCGACGTTTCGTATATTAAACCTATACCTATCTATCTATATGTATATGTTCTAAAGCGGTGTGTTCGCGTTATCTCGCGATGTGCCGATAGATCTTCTGCAGCGCGAGCGCGTGTATAGAAAGTTTTTGTAATAGGAGTCCGATCGAATTAACCGCCGCCGTCGCGCGAGATAAATAACATAGATAACGCGCTAGCTCTTTCTGTGCAAATACTCGGCAGCTTACACACACACGCTCACACACAAACAAATATATATATATATATATATATTTGCCGGCCAATATTTTTAATTAACAACCGATCGGCGGCGGCGGCAGTGGTTTTTTTTCTTTCCCTATATATACATAAATAGTCGTACATATATTATTATTATTATACAGTGTGCAGCAGCAGTGTGCGCGCAGCTCGGTGCAGTGCTGCAGCAGCTCTCTAGTCTTATAATTAACGAGAATTCAGCTGCACCCATGTGCGGCGGTGGCGTGTACCTATATATGTACGCATTTTAATATACCTGTACACGACGACGAAAACGGCGACGGCCCACAAACTGCAGCGCATTTACATAATATAGGCAAACGCGATCCCGTTAAGGACGATCGGAAAAAAAGACCGTACGATATATGTATAATAATATCATATAATATGATGGTCACATGCCATATGCGAGCGTGTTTTCACGGCGAAGTCTTAAGAATAAAAAAACCATTTTCCTATATAATTTATAATTTCTATCGTAAAATATGGGTAAACTAGGAGGACGACACTCGTCGTAGCGCTTTTCTCCTTACAGTATATTATTATTAAACTATTGTAATATTATTATGTATATCCGGCAGACGACGATGCGATGTGTTTAATATTGCCCGTGGTCTATACAGTCGTTGTAATCGGAAGGTATATATTATAATCGTATTATGTATATATACTCATGCTGCAACAGTATACACCAGAAAAACTTGGCCGCCGTCGGTGTGTAATATAATAATAATATACTTTATTATATATATTTATATGTAGGTATATGTACCTACGTATCTTGTTCTGGCTAATGTGCCGTCGTCGTCGTGAAAAGTGTCAAACAAATTGATTAATCTCGCACTCCATAAAACATACGATAGCACTTTAAATACGAATGTGTGCCCGCGCGCGGGGAGCGAAAAGTAAGAGAAAAATTATAGAAAAAAAAATCGGTGGGGAAATCGTCCCAACCTCACTTCCTCTATGTATTATATTATTACATATTATATACGTGACGACGACGATTCCCGCGTGGTGGCAAATGGATGTTAATAAATTTGAACGGGGAAAAAAAAAAATCGATTCGAGATGTTGCCGAGTGAGATATTGTAGTTTTTCGATCATTAATCTAATGTCACAGAGGTATTTATTTTTTTCATTTATTTCGTTTATAACACGTGTATAGTCATATAATAATATAATAATATACGCGAGTGCGCACTCGGGAAAACTGGCTATGGTGGGAGGGAAATAATACCCGTCCGCTGTTCGGGGGTCCCGATGTATACACATATATAGGTACACACCGCGATGTCATTATTATAATATTCGGGACGATGACTTGCGCCACCGCCCCGGAGAATAGGAACTTTGATTTCGGAGACACCGCGCGCGTTGCGTCACAAATGTAATATTATAACGACGAATTATACGTCATTGTCATGCGGCGCCGCGTTCTCAAACACAAGACGTATGAAATAATAATATTATGCGCGCAGAAATAACTCCTGTCCGCTACGACGGTGCTTTTATAATATTTACACTTAAATACGATATTACAATAATAATGTGTGTGTGTGTGTGTGTGTGTGTGTAGGTACACATAGCTATTATTATATTATGTTCATATCATGCATATGATGGGCACCTACACTGCGATTATTTTTATTCGGACCGTGTCACTGCGCCGCCGCCGCTGCTAACGATAGGAATTATACGTACATGATAATAATATAATGTATACATATTATAATGCACGCTTCGGCGGTAAACGCGCGGCCGACGGAGGGTCGCCACACCGAAATTGTTTACGCTCATCTGTGTGAAAAAAAATTTGAAATACATGCATAAACATTATATTATGTTATACAGTGTGATGCATTAGACGTTATTTAAGAAAACACTTACGTTTTTTTCGAAAATATTCCTTTTACATCATTTTAAATCGTTACAAAACAACATTTTTGGATAAAAGTATAATGTTTTTATTTTCAAATGTTGTTTTTTAATGACCCAAAATTATGTAAATGAAACATTTCCTCTGTAAGCTATATAAACGATTTTGAAATAACGAGTTTCTATCATACGTTAAAGAGATCACTCGGTATAGGCTAGGTACATTTTACTAACGTTTTCTCCTTGCAATAATCGTTACCCGCATTACACGCAATAATAACGACGACGACGAAGACGATTCGCGGGTTCGCGTATCATTATAACGGAAAAAATCATCACAATAATAATAATAATAATAATAATGATTGTGAAGATAATAAGGAAAAGAAAAAAAACGCGCCGCCACCGTAACACGGGAGCCGATTTTCGCCCCTGCGGACTTATACATATATATACCTCAATATATATATATATATAAACACCGCGGAGTACCTGTGCAGACGTCCACATACATTATACAAGCGTCATCATCATATATACATCGGGAGGAAAAAAATTCGCGTGAATTTACGAGGCGTGTATTAAAAGATATATATATATATAAAAAGGCGAAAACGTAAATAATTCGAGCTCACTAAATGTATATTATATTTAGGGACAACGCGCATGTATATATATCATTCCAGCGCACAGGCTTTCGAATGCGGAGACCGATTTTTTTTTTGGAAATTGTCCAGTGCGCGCAAAATGATTTATCGGTACCGGATCGGTGTACCGTTTCGCGTGCAATATATATATTATAATAATATAATGATAATAATATCTCGTCGTAGTCATTTTTCGGCGCGCGAAGTGATAAATTAATACATTATATATATTATGTACGGGAATAATATGAAGAAAAAAAACCGTAATATATAATATGCACACACGCACACGCGTATATTATCCGTTAGCTGCAGAATTAATAATCACAATTTTTTTTCGTTCATCGTTGTATAATGTAATACTATAATATATGTTTGCGCTTTATATAGTACACTAATCGTAATTCATTTTTTTACCCCCTCGACGTCGTTTCTCAATTCACACTCCATATAATATACAGATGAGGTACCCAGTGAAAAAAAAATTATAATTACACACAGACACATGCAGCGCACACAATTCGTCTTCGACCCGATGAAAACCGATCAATAGGCAACAATATGAACGTTAATCACTTAAATTGCAAAGTATATCGAAACAACCGTTCGTTTTCTGCATATCGTTCCAACAGTGGTATTCGCAGTAGTTTTCGTCCGCCATCTTCTGACCATATATACGGACCCATCTCGCCAACCCTTCCGGTCCCCCATTGTAACGTACCGTCGTGCATAAAAATGTAAAGGTGCGTGTTGTGTAATATATTACAAAACATAATATTTCATTTCGCGAGAGTCTGCGGTCATCAATCTAACTGACACGTCTTGCCGGACCACTCTCTGCAGGGCGTGTATGACCTATAGGTACACTCGAATGTGTAGAGTGAGAGAGAAAAATAGAGACGGACAGAGAGTCAACAGTTTGGGTATATTTGTTCAGCAACCTTATTCAGCATATTGGACGACCTGTGGCTACGCGGGGGGAGGGCATTTTGGGGATGCGAAATACGTTTTATACCCCATAATGTCATATTATTGTCGCGTGGGCCGTGTGAACGACAATGTAGAATAGTAAAATAATGTACGGCTTATATGCTCTATAGAATATCTGTACCGTGATACTCATATTATATAATATACCATTAAGAACACGTAATATATATCTAATGCGAGTTATCGAAATGATTTATTGCGGCGGGGAACATTTTTATATGTTTTATTTTTTTTCTGTTTAGAGAACACTTCCGATAAATGATTTATTGCTGCCTCGTGTTCGTGTATACACGCGTGTACCTATATTATATACGTATAAATTTACAATATAATATAGTTTCCGTCCCTGTACCCATATGCAATACAATACATGCACCTGGCGGGGATGTGTATAGATAGTTGGTAGATATGCGATAATAATTATGTTTTCGTCGATCCTTTTGTATCTCGAATTTTATCGATTTTGTGTTTAGCGGATTTTTTTCCTGATTTATTATTACTTATTTATTAAGAAACGTAGTCTGCGTAATGCACGATATATATAATAACGTGCAGTATACATATATATAAACGCAATATACACATTTATGTTTGTAAATTATTTCTGACGAGCGGCTGGAGGAGGCGATATTGTGTACCTACATACACCCAAACCTACGTTGACTGATGGCTACTCTTCACATACACAAACACACACACACACAACCGTACACATACCTACATACACACATGTATACGTACATACACACGTACGTACATAAATACGATCTACCGACAGGTTTGATCCCCGCTCCGACCGACCACCGCCGCCGCCGCCTTACAGTTATTTCCACAACAAACTCTCCGCCCTGTCGCCGCATTCTTCCGGATAATTACTGCGCACACGGGTTTCGTGCCGCGTTATATATATATATATATACGTGTATGTTTGTATCAAAGAGAAATAAAATATTAGACGAAAAAAAATGGAAAAGAAAAGGAAAAAAAATAATGGGTACTCCAATAATTATTGTAATTCGACGAGAAAATTAGATTTTGGGAACTACGTATATATACACAGTGTATATTATACAATATGTCTGCCTCTCCGCCGCCACTGCCGCCCAACTGTCGAATTCATCAATCGACGACGACGACAACGACGACGATTATAATGCGGCGGCGGTGGGTTGCAGTCCGGTTCTTCTTATAGTCATCGCATATAATATACGCGATCGCACACACACAATCATACGCGTTTTTATATTCCTTATTATTATATATTTCTGCGGTGTATAAAATAATTTGCCAAACGCGAGAGAAAACTCTAGAAAAACCGGTCTCTCACCCGCGCCAGTGGTGGCCGGCGATCGATGATTGCAAATATTATTTTTTTCAAAAAACGTCGAGTGGACAACGACGACGACGACCCCGATATACTCGGAATATTAATCTATTATTATAATAATAATAATTATGGAATGTTTAGGATTTCTCCTACACTAGAGCTATATCATGTATACTTGTATGCCTGTGCTCTTTATACCTTATATTTATTGATAGATTATCGATGATCGTGTTGCTTTAAGCTACAGTAACCAGTCGCACATCTCGAAGATTTTTTCCTGAAAAGTGAGTACTTATATCAGTTACGAATTTATGTCGGTGTTGGATAACAACTCTACCTCCGGAGCATAGTTTCACTTGTCGCTACAGTGTGTATACGACATTTTATGGACGGAATATATAATATACACATGTATAAATAGTAAAACGTATATTAGAGGGATCAGAACGAAAAAAACATATGCGAAAACAGAACGATTGGATATAATACAATAATGTACATTATATGTATATACAAGTCTGCAGAACAATGGTAATGAGTAATAACTAATAATGCGTTTTACACGCACTCGTTATATATTGTGCACGAACAGAGACTAAACAATATTCCAGTCGTCGGTAGCCAAAACATTAATAAAAGATAATGAACTATATTATATGTAATATGTTGTGGGTGCATTATAATATAAGCGTATTCTGGATTTATTCCTCTACATTCCTCGTGCCAATATATTCTTACAATATATATAATATAGGTACCTCCTGCACGTACAAACACAAGCAGCAATAATAATAATAACGCTATCGAAATTCGAGTGGCCCGAAAACATTTATTGTTATTTATCTTGTATAACAACATATTATATTAGACGTTGTGGAAGGGTCGCAGTCGCCGTGTTCGGTGTATAATATAAAATCATATACAAGTATACAACCACTTTATTGTCGGCGTGATGGTGAGTGGATTATGAAATTTCGCACGGTTAATTTGTTTCCAATGGGGGAGGAGGTCGAGTTTTTACGCCGTTTTAATGTATAAGACTGAAAAACCGCTCAAACAGCCATATAGGTACCTATTATGTATTATACATTACAAACACACGCACGCACGCACGCGAAGAAAAGAATAATAATATAATACATCGCATTGCCCTTGATGCTGCAGCTTCGGGTGTACAATAATAATGATAATATGTACGCCGCCGCCGACAATTGAATCCATCGCGTGGTGGTGGTTGTGCTGCTGCTGCAGGTATGTCTCTTTTCGCGCGAAGGTCCTCCACACACCCGCGGCCCCGAACACAATGGTCCCCGACGTTCCCTATTGTCCCGCGAGCGCATAACATAATATATAATACATACCTATATAGTACACATATGTACAGTCGACATATAGGTAATATTATATTCGCGGGCACACACACATGTACCTGTAAGCACAAAAGGAGATAGGATATAACTGCAGTGCAATGGGTGTACTGGACCGTTTACTTACGTTTATCGACTATTCGGCAGAGTCTACATTATACATATATATATATAGGTACCCGAGCACAATATGAAAATAACAAAAATATTACGTTTCCATGATTTCTACACCGAGATAAATATTATGCTTATGACTGTATACCTGCATTATGCGTTATTGTAAAACATGATAAGTCGTCGTAATTAAATTGTGGGGTAGGTACGAAATGCAGGTATATACAATAATGCGTTCAACCCCGGGAAAAAAAATTATATAATATTGTATTTAATAATTTGAAGGTTCATCTAATCTTTATGGGATCTCTACGTTTTCAAAAATAAATATAATATAAAGAGTAGTGTAGTATCTAAATTAAAAAATCAAATAAAAATTATAACATAAGGGTTAATACTTATAATAGCGCCATAGCTGAACCGCCATAGGTAGGTATACCATACAGGTAAACCGCGGGGATTATCAGAATTTTTGTTACAAAATTGTGGGTGGCAAGTATAGTTGTAGGGTGATCCTAGTCGATCTCAACAAATCGCGGATCATCCAACTCTAGTATGTATAGTCGTCGAGTTCATCTATAATATTAGAACTATTATACGCACAGTAGTGCAGGCGACGTCCTTTGATCTATTTTTTACTGCTGCATTATAATAAGCGACTGTACTTATTATATAAAAGTGTGTATATACATGAAATCGCTCGCAATATTTTAAATTGGTATATACGTAAGTATATATGCAGCGGGCGGGGTGTATAAATCGCACGTATATTAAAACATGTACGAAAACTAGTCTGCACGCACGCTGCCACCGTCGCACACATATATATTATTTATGTATTATGTTTATTATATTAAATACGACGCTCGCGCGTAGCGGGACATTGCATTTTCGTCTGTAGGAAATTATTATTACTATTCATATTTTTCGAAATTAAAAAATGTCTAGATGTCTTATCATTTAATTAAACTGGGCCGCCACCGCGGTTTCGGGAAGACCGCCGTTCTAGTTTCCTGTTTGTGCATATATACATATACACACGTATGTATATATGTATATAGCGTACAGCCGTATATATACGCTGCACTGGCCACGAGTCATAAATCGTAATCGTTATTGTTGTTTTTTTTTATACGTGTGAACTCAAAGGATTTCGTCGCCACGCATTACATTATATATATGTGTGTGTGTGTGTGTGTGTGTGTAAAATAGAAATAATTAGGAATTTTTTAGCGGTCGCTGTCGGCGCTTCAAAATTATTCGCTTCGAAACAGATTTTTTTGTTTTGTCGACTTACCTACGTATGGTCATTGCATTATTACGTTACAAAACTTATATATAGTATGAGGATTACATATTATTACAAATTTGTACTTATATCATCCTTATATAACCGTGATTTATAAACGGAAATTGTACACCAACCTGCTTACTACGATGTTTTTAATTATGTTTTTAATACATATAAAAAACAAAGCTTAATATGCAATTAAGTTCTCGTCGGCTAAATATATAAACCTATATTATTTATAAGATCGTTAATACCTAATATATATAATAGGATCGTTATCCCTAATACACAAATCACAAAGCATATAGTTTTAAGTAGATATAACTATATATTTGTAAATATTTCGCGAATATAGGTAAATATACATAATGCAACATATAATAGATACATAATTTGTCGTATTGTGTGAAAAATCAATTGGCGTTAGCGTATTACACATATAAATATAAATAGGTAGGTTAATAATTATACATTGCGGTTTAATATCGAATATTAAATCTACCTAGTCAATAGTTCTAAATACATAACAGCGTATATTTAAAATCCACTCACATACCGATTATGTAGTATGCATTGAAAAACAAATTTAAATTGTGTGATAAACGTGTTATTAAATTGCACACGCTACCTATATAGGTATATAATATATAATATTAAAATAAGTATAATAAGCATTTGTGCAATTTTTTTCTTCTTTTTTTTGCTATGTATACTGTATACGTAAGTATATATATCCTCTTTGTACCAGACGAATGTTTATTAAAAATAATAAAATTAATATTATAATAATATTATAAGAACGATTGGTCCCCACCTCCCCCAAGCTTGTCGATATAATACCCGACCCCACCATCGTATGTATATTATATGAATATAAAATGGCAGAGTCTATACAATATATATATATATATATATTCTCTGACATAATTACCTGTACACAATTAACAAAATTATTCGCCTTGATTGGTATCTGCTATATAGATACAGGAACGGGTTAGGTATATATAGGTAGGTATACACTATATATACTACACACACACACACACACACACTCACACACCTCGCGCGCGCGCCGTGGAGGCCGGTTCGTCTGTATATGCAATTACGGAGGTGATTGAAAAACAAAATGTCTTCCCACACTAGAAAAATGCCTTTTTCAACTGCAGATGTACCTAATTCATATATTATAGAATATCATGCATACAATAACAATCATATTATTTCATATTTTACTCCTTTATTATGTTCTGTGTGGTTTCTTTCCAAATTTATTTATATTACTATCGTGAGTCATCTATATAGACTATAATATATATAAAAATCATATAAATGTATAAATGTAAACTTGAATCCACGGTGTGGTGCGATGATGAAACCATAACGAAGCTCGTTCTATTTTAAAACATATTTTTTAACGTCTTATTAAATGCAATGAAAATAATAATAATACATAATTGTTTGTGTTCTTTCAATATATATACATATATTCTCATACTTGGATATGGCGAGATAATAGAGATTTTATCTATTTAATCAAACAGTGAATTAATTTGTTCGGTGGAGCTAAAATATTTTCCGACTTGTATAATTATATTGTGAAATATATAATTTATGAAATTAAAAAAAAATTAATATAGTTAGGTAGGTACAAACGTACCTATCAAAACGTATGTTTATTAAAATAAAAAATGTGTTATCTCTTTATGTATAACTAATTTTCTCATAAATATATTTTGGTACCTACTTATAATATATTAATATGTATATCCTGTTATTAAAATGAAATGTAATTAATAACCGCAGATTTCATACTACCTATATGGTTAGATATTATGTTGCCATATAAATTAAAAATTATGTTTTAAGTGCAAGGATTCTCCAATATTGTTTATATACGTGCAAGTTATTAAAAAAATATTTCAATTATACGATTTTAAACTTTCATCACATTATATCATAATATAATACGCCCGCACCTCCATATAAACATATGATAAATCTATATCATTTTATTAATATAACTATTGCAGGTTTATCGCAAAAAACCTGATGGGTCGAATGTTTGAGTTGGTCTGTGTAGCTTATGTAATATTATTATTATTTACCCTCTGTCACTTGGTTATATTTTAATAGCTGTAGGTATGTACCTACGTCCTACATTGAACAATTAACTCGAACTGCATAGTGTAAAATATAAAAGATACTTACTACTTGGTACTTGCATTTATATATATTTAAATAAAACAACATAATACAAAATATAAATATGAAGTTATTAGTTTTATAAAACGGAAACATAAATTAAATGTACAGAACAACATGAACCTATAATATAATATATATATACACTTAAGAATCTATATATACAAATAATCGTTTTAAAATGCATATACAAATCATGTATATTATATATTTTATAAATAAATATAATATATTATAATAAGACAAATATTCAATTGCCTCACATTTTTATATTCTAAAATAATATACGAGCTATTCGTTGATATTATTATAAATTATCGAAATCACATTTTTTATTGTGGATATAATGTTAACTTGAAGTTGATTTCATAACATGTACATTTATAATTTTAAATTGTAAATTATGTATATTATGGTTTTATTTTAAGTATTTTTAATGTGCCAGCTAATGCACGTTGATTTAAAGTAAAATTGAAAAAAAATGTCATGTTTCAATAAATACAATAATTTATACTATGTATAGGTATATAACATATAAACTACCTGTATCGGCTATATCTATATGAAAATGCATTTTATAAATCGTTTTTCAATTTATTAGTTATTAGACGTATTATATGTATAAAATAAGGTAGGTATACCTACCTTATATTAATGTATACACACTATGCACATTATATACCTGCAGTAACACCATCACGTTTCTATCTTGTAGTCTTTAATCGCACATATGCAAAAATAAAAAATCATGAAAACATAGATATAGCTTATTATATATGGAGGACACCTATATAAATACTTAACGAAAAATCTTATTTTTATGTAACGAACAAGTATATACAGGTATTATATATTCTGTATGTAACTAATTTTATAACTAATCCAATTTAAAAATTCAAATAGCCAATAGGTGTAAATAGTTTGAACGCATAATTTAATCGAATCGTAATAATATTATAAGATTTTGCAGATCGTTTCGAATAGATACGCGAATATTATAGTGTATTATATATATATATAGGTAGGTACATACTGTAATACAAATAGGTATATTTACGAGACCGAATCGATATTATTATATACCTATATGTATGTAGATAAATATGGGTAATTTGGCCTCACATTTGCGTTTTATACTCAACTATAAACTTATCGGAGTATCGTCGAATTAATTTATATACATATATAGCAATGTAATGAAATATATATTGGTAGCGTTGCTGAAAAAAAAAAATCAAAAACGTGTAATTGCATTAGATATCATGTCGATATTATACCTCGTCAATCGAAATCGTTGCTCCCATAAAAGCTGTGTCCGCGATGTATTTACTGAGCGCGTTAAAACTCAATACCTACCTATACAAAATACTCGTGCATCGTAGGTATAGTATAAGTATATACTACCTATTTTATATATATATACATAGAATATAAGACGTGTTATCTGGGAACGCGGATCTTCTTAATATGCGCGTGTAAAATAATCGTCAGCGATCACAAATTTATTTATAAGGGTAGTTGCGGCAAACGCATTTCCACACACTTATTCTTCGCGGCGCGTACAACTCGACGTGTATATAGTTGTAAAACACGCGAGTTACATATATTATTATTATTATTATTATTATTATTATCATCATCAAACACACACATAAGCGCGACAGCAGACGGCTACGGCGGCGGCGGTGGGTGCCCCAGTCGTAATGCCACCGCTCATTATCCGCGAGTCGGCCAATAGACGTGCCGGGATCGCGACGGCCGCCCAATGGACGAACTTCGGGTCCCCACCGCACGGAGGCGGCGGCGGCGGCACTAATTACGCGCCGACCGGACGCGCAATTTTTCATTAGGACCCGATGCCGCCGCCGCCGCCGTTCACGTTTGTAATTATATATATTATAATGTGTGTGCGCGCGTCTACGACAACCCGGTGGGGGTACGGCGATTATTTATTTATATACCCACGAATACGCCATTTTTGTTTATTGTGTTGTTATTATTATTATTATTTTTTCGTACATGATAATAATAATAATAGATATGTATGCGAATATTTGTGTACCTATAATTATAGCTGACAGCCGTAGTATAGGTCGCAGAAATATATAAAGAAAATAAGCTCCCAGTCGGCATTCGTGTCGAAATATCATCCCTTCAGTCGAGTCTTCTACAGTTTTATGTATCTATATGTTTTTAACGTGCGAGTATTACATGCGTGTTGCAGCGAGGTCGACGTCAACGGGGCATCCAGGGGAGGGGGTGGTTTGGGGTTGAAGATCTCCCCCAAAACTATTTGTATAATTGATCATACTAATTATCATTTAAATGGAATAATATGACCACTACATATTTTTTGACTGCACAAATATATTACAATGATGTTTTTTTCGAATTTGATTATTATGTTAGATATACCTACAGATTAATAGTTGTACTTACCTTGTATACCGTGTACTTATACATGATAATGTATAGCTATAGACCTAGGTCTGTGGCAATTGCTCCGAACGATTATTTCGTTGAAAATTATTTTAATTTTTATGTAATGGCAGTTGGGTCTTGCGGTCGTCGCCTTTGATCGATATCTGCAATGACGATACAAATAATTATTATTTTTTGGTGCTGTCGATGTCTGCTCGAAGCCATGAGAGTCGAATTAGTGGTGATTATTTTGTATTTGAGTGATGTAACTATATGAAAGAGGAAGTAGGGAACTATTTAACATCCCCAACGAAAATCCCACAAGCGTGCTCCTGGTGGACTTTCTGTATTATACATTGTACCAGGCCACCTCGACGAATCTCGTCATATTAGGGCTTTATCCAGATTTTGTATTGTACCTATAAAACATATTTTAATATATGATATTGGTATTCTATTTATATTTATGTGCAATATGTTCCTATTATACCATTATAATATGATATACAAGCGTCGGACCGCTCATTAAACCCGTCGCCGTTCCTATATATATATATATATTTACCTATGGATACAATGATACATACACGCGCATATATATTATATATATGTAATACATGTTCAACGTCGTGTAAATCATATTATTGCGTATACCTATTTTATATACATAAATATATATTGGATAGGTATATACCACGCGCGAAAGGCAATAAAATATGCGTCGCGGAAGAGTTTATAAATCCCACGTAGAGTGTGCCGCGCGCAGCATCAGCAGCACTCGGGGCGCTGCAGTTTGTGTGTGTATATACTATATATATATATGCATATACGACTCCAACGACAATCGAATTTATACGTTTTCGATATCGATATATATTACAGGTACCTACATACGTATATATAGGTATTATGTGTGCGTATATTTTACCGTAAGTCTCGTCGTAAACCGTCGTCGGTCAAAGACCGCGCGCGATAATGGCCGCGCGCGCGAGAGCTCAACAGAATATAATAGGTATATATATATGTACCTACGCCGTCGTCTTCGTCGTAGATTATAATATACTCTCGGTGAATCATAACGCTCGTGTCTGTGCGTGTTTTATAACGATTTTGCATCATCGCTCTGTCCACTTATAAAAACCTATTATATACATACTACATATATATATACTAAGTGTCTTAGTATTATCTACTTAGGCTACTTATATTTTAATATATATATATATATGTGTGTAGGTATACGCTTGAACGACAGCGACGGGTCGTTAGGGTCGCATATATCGGATAACAAAATATTAAACCGTAGGTATTCTATACAC
The DNA here is from genome assembly GCF_001856785.1 of Myzus persicae. Classification (NCBI taxonomy): domain Eukaryota; kingdom Metazoa; phylum Arthropoda; class Insecta; order Hemiptera; family Aphididae; genus Myzus; species Myzus persicae. Next base: position 1,019,353 of record NW_019101246.1, on the reverse strand, counting down.
TTTTATTGAGGACATATTCGTATCGTGTAGATCATATTATATAGACCCTTTTGAATTATTTTGAATCATCAATCAAATCGGTTATAACCTAATATTCTTTTTAAATCGCTTTTGAGTAATTCAAACGGGTAGACCTCCCAACCCTTAAGCGGCCATCGTCGTGTACCGCTGCAACTGCAACGCCGACGTCGCGGTCTGGACAAGATTGGGTGGCAATATTTGCAGTACTTATATATATATATATATAGACATAAATACTATACTATACCAAAATATTATATATATTGGAAACGTCATAAATTCTGCGTTATACTGCGTGGTACACGCTGCAGCAGAGATGATAACATAGCCCGGACACGGAGCGTCCGTTCGATTTGTTCGGTGCTGCGGTGTGTGTGAGTGTGTGTGGACTGGACCATGGAAGAAATAAAGGCCATTACATTCTTCACCGTAATTACGGACTCTAATGTATTCCGGAATAAGGACTGGCCATGAAAATTTCAAAGTACCAGCTTATACCTACATATATATATTATATCTAGAAACTGTTGCAGCAGCGTACACACAAAACAACACAAACCGCACACCGTAATTACACAGGAATGATATTTTAGTTTTCCGACGTGTATACCCGCGGCCCCGGCATATCGTATGATTATATATGTGTGTGTACCCGTGTACCTATATGTGTAGTGCGTACCGTATATATATATATATATTATATATATATGTGTATTGCGGTCGATAATCCCATTGTTTCGTCGCTTGTCCCGCACCTGTGTATATAATTTGATAATATAATATTATTTTGTATAAAGAGTGGAAAACCAATTTAAGTGTGTATTATGTATATGTATTTACATATATTGTCTGTGTGTGTTGGATGATGAGGGGGATGACCATCGGGTAAAGTCCTCAAGCGTTTCAATACATGTAATATATCGTCATATTATTTTCATAATAATATTTACTATTGAAGGCTGTATGTCAGTACGCAGATATTTAAGCGTCACAACGATGTAAATAGGGTGGTTTTAGCCCTCTCAAAGCCATTTCAAGTTATTCAAAAATATGTTTTATTACGTTATTGATTATTATAACGTATCTTAAATATTTAGCGTTAAATATTTGTTTTTATTATTTTATATGCGTATGAGGGGGGGAGGGGGTACAAACGTATATAATATTATAGTATCGTACCTGCATATCACAATATTATATTCAATGCGTACGAAATTTTCCCAACGGAATTCCGACAAATTCGTTGCGATCCGCTCCGTTGTCGCGTATATAACTATATATGTCTATATATAATGCTTTATACGGTTTTACAGTAGGTATACGATGATATATGCTTTGTTTTTTGCATTTGCAAACATGCGGCGGTGTTGTGTGTATATATATATTATATTGGTACCTACATATATATATATATTATATATACATCTAGTAATTACCATTATTTCCATACGCATATTTTCTCATCGGAAAGAATATTTCATCGATCCTCTCCCGCCGACTGACCCTTCGGGTCGACCGTAATAATCAAAAGAACAATGAACGACTGTGCATGTACGACGACGACGACCACCGCCACCAGTAACCCTCGCGCGACACCTTGCGAACCACATTGTCTCATACACACATATTATACGCAGCATATATTCACTCCAGCTCTTCCCCTTCGACGACGAGACCCCATTGTCCGCCTCTCTCTGCAGTTTTTATATATTTCTCTTTTTTTACATAATATTATAATATACCTACATTACCCTTTTTTTCATATACATTATTATATATTCGTATAATACGCGATCGCGCGCGCATATGTACTGCACATTGTTTCCAATGTTATATTATATGCACACAATAAATACACGTCGTCGGCCATAATATCAGACGCTAATTGTTCGGGACAAATTGTACGAGCGCGCGCGAGTCTTCTCTCCGTCCCTCTGTCTCTCTCTCTCTCTCTCTCTCTCTCGTATGGATACACTGTTGCACATATATGTGCATCGAGTCCGAGATAAGATCGCCGCAGTCGCGTATACCCATTTAATATATGTATATAAATGTATTTAGGTAAGCCGCCGAGTGTGCAACGACAACGCTGCACCACCCTCGAGTTATATCAAAATAATAACAATAATCGTCATCCGTACTTAGGTGGTATATATGTTATTATACGTAGCAGATATGACATGTATACGTTCCATTATAATATATATTATTATAATATTGTTATTGTTGTATATATTATGGCCGTCGACGTCGCTATTATAGTACTACCTAACGCGCGTATTACCTATAGGCTATAGGTATATATATATAATATATATATATATTATTAAGTGTATTCGTATGTATATCTGACGGGAGAAAAAATATAGATACGCATGTATGTATACAAACCTTGTGCGTCATCGGCGGGGGCAAAATATATATCGACTTCATAATATTATATGCATTATATTTATCATACATACCTAATACCTAAATGGATTTAAGTGTTTCCGTGTCATCGAGCGTCGCGTCCATATATTTGTGTGTACAATATACAACATAATATTATGTATAGGTACCGCGAGTATTATTGACGTTATCGGGTGCTCATAGCTGCTCTGGCGTCGTGTATTGGACACAATATTATATATATACGAGAAACGGTAAATCGCCTCTCATTAATAACGCTCGCGCCGCCGACCAGATAACGCGGTGAAGAGGCTCCGGTCAGACGCGGCGGTGGCGGCGTAGCGTGTGAAAAGTCAACGCTGCCGCGGCGGTCGTTGTCGCCACTCGTTGCCGTGTGGGCCGAGAAAGGCGTATGTATATGTTGATTAAAGGGTACACTTTTTATGTATTATATACGTCATATACACACTGCACATATATGTATAGAAACGCACTCGCATAATATATTATATTATTTACTGCGTGTATATGCGTGTACCATCTAGAGGGGAGTCCTTGTGCGGCAGTGGTTGCAGCGTATTATAATATTTTCCTTTCCGACTTATACACATAATAATATTTATATTAAACCCAATCGACGGGTTATAATCGTGTACGATAATTTATTTACTCGGGACATTATAATCGTATGAAAAAAATTAAATAAATAAGTAAATGCACTATCCGTCGGAACATGTATGTTGTATAATATATATATAAGTACTCATCGGTCTGTGAAATTTAACAGCGGTATGTGCAGCCCATTATCAAACCGTGTGCTCAATATAACAAATAACGATAATATTATGTAGGTACCTATACATAGATAGTACTAATATATAATACGATGTCTTAGTGCGGTGTTAAAAAAAAACCTACCGATGACCAACCCCTTTTCGAAGCTGCATGTGTATTTTATACCGCATCATTCGTCGCGTTATGTTATATTATTTATTTATTAAACATAGACACTATAATACAAATATAAAAGCCGTTGCAGATTCCCGTGCGTTTACTTAATATAATAAAATATCTCACTATGCAGACACGCCGGCCGCCTATTGCAGTGACACAAACGTTTATGTATAACTCAATAGGTCCGTTTTTCCGCGTCGCTGTATTACCCACCACACACAATATTATTATATTATATAATATTGTTACGTATGCGGCGTGACAATCGACGGCAGCAGCCAATTTCATAGCTGTCCGATAATATAATTTGCCGGGGCACGATGAGTTATAATAATAATAATATATACCTACATATTATTATTGTTGTTATCATATATATATATATATATATGCGGTGCACACGACGACCGCGACGATCGCCAGTCGTTTTGTTTCTCGTGCATAATACATATATATATATATGTGTACATAATAGCTGGTAGATATATATTATATTAGGTATATACGCCGCCGCCCACACACCGTCTCGCGTGATATATCCGAGCGGAGGCCAACTGCTGCTGCGGCTACTATATGTGTACACATATGTATATAATAATAATATATTATCGTTTATTATCGCATCATCTCGTACGTATATATATATATATATATACATATATACCTAAGGTGTACTGTATGAATACAGTATAAGTATGTATATAATATATAGTCTTGTAGGCATAGACGTTTTTTCCACCGCGTTTGCGCAAAAACCAGAGAGACCGCACACACCGCGCGGCGTTGTGTGTTTTTACGCCGCGACGACTGCAGAAATGAAATTGGGTCTCGCGATCATCGTCGAATCTATTATACAATGTAAATATAATATCTATACATCGCGGGAGATTATTTTTTCGGGATTTTTTTTTTGTTCCAAAGAGATACGCCCCCGAAAAGGTCGCGTATATAATTCGTCCGTGTGTAGCAATAAGACTATATAGTATATATATATACGGCTGCTGTGGCGTCTGGTGTCTGCGCCGTACTCGATGACCCGTCGAGGGCCCAGACGTCGGCGACGCAAATCAATTCTTTTTCCCTCACAGGATAAAAAGCCGCCACACGTTGTTCTAATTATTATTCGAATTATATGGGTTCAAATAATATACCTACGCTTCCATATATTTCCTTTCACGTGCCGCCGCTCCGAACGAATCCCTTATAATTGTTATTCCGACGTCTCTCTATATAAGACATTATACTCTACGCGTTGCAGCATGCATTCATAATTTATATTTTCATACGTTTTTTTTTCTAAAACTTATAAATTTTAACTTCGAAATGTTGTTAAGTTTTTATGAATTGTTTGATGTAAATTAGTATATGTATATACATATATTTTTAAAATTATTTTGATATGATCCCAAAATTGTAACTATAAATAAAAATCTTATATTATTTAACACGCAATATTGCTACTTACGTTATCACTATGATAAACATAACCTAAAATATGAAAATCGTATAAAACTGTTGTTAACGTTTTCTCAAATAAGTATTATATATATACATACGTGTTTCCTTAAACAAATCCATTAGCCGATATTTATATTATAGTTATTTTTTAGTTCATAATAATTGTTTCATAAATATATCATACCAAGAATTATAACAGGTTATGGGCACAGACATGACCAAGAGAACTGTTGAGTATAGGTATATGATGGCACCTACTACACAATTTTCTTTTATAAACTTTCCTAATTATTAGACATTTATAATGTTGAAACATTTTTATAGAAGAGTTTGAAGTGAGAGACTGAATAGAAAATTACAAGCCAAGTTGTGTATTATGTATCAAAATTACGATATAATGTCTGTTGCAAAGATTGAACGACTACTGAACTTAAAAGCTTAAAGTAGTGTTTGAAAATAGATATGCAAAAATCGTAAAATCTAGTAGTACTGTTATTGGCGTTTTTCGAGGGGTAAATATTTTATATGGCATGGTGTTAACCATTCATATGCCAAGAAAACATGTGCATATTTTAGTTGATAAAGAAGAAAATTAACTGCTGCAGTGGCTTAACATAATGGGACATGGACATACCAAAATAACTTACTTATTTAAGTAAACTGAAAAGCATATTCGATAGTATAAAATATGAATAATATTGATTTGTCAGCTTTTTGTAAGGTATGTATAGAAAATAAGTAAACTAGAATACCATTTAAATCAGATATTCACGTTTACACTGCCCCTACAACTTGTAAAATTGTACATAGTGATGTCAGTGATCCGATTATATCTTCAACATCGTGGAATAGCATAAGAAATATTTTCTCACATTTAACGACGACCTTACACGTTGTACAATTATCTATCTCTTGGAGAATAAGTCAAATTGTAGATATACATACCGGTACACAACATTGTAAGTACAGGTACCTACTAAGTACATGAATTATTCAAACGATCGGAGAGCGACTATTTCTCTCGACGAAAATATTTATATCGTTTTGGCTTAAATACGCGTATAAGCGAATTAATTGGACCCCCCATCGGATCATCGTCGATCGGATCGCGACATATAAATACATAAATTGCATTATTACGGTCGGTGTCCGGAGCGCAATAATATAATTCCACGCGCGCATTATAATATATTATTATTTTAACACACATACACACCGAGTCGATACGTCTCCTATGCTGCTGGTCGATGCGTACGCCGTACATACTCGTATATATTATTATTATGAGGGGGGGGGGGTAGCTTGTAAAAAAAAAAAAGTAACAATAATAATAAACTTTACACGCGCGCACATACTATACCTATGTACTATAGCACATTGTGTCTCATACTATACCTCCACACTGCAGTATTATACATAATATTATATTTATATGTATGAAAAACTCATAAAATTCGCCGTTTTAATAATATTTATAAACGAATAAATTCCGAAACGGCTCGTAATTTAAACGGCGGCCGCGTGGCGGTGGGCCCTCTCTCGCTTCGAATTTATTGGACCGGACCGCTACTGTGGGACACGCGTGTTCCGTGCAGCGCACAGTATGTGGGCGGAATTATTATGACAGATATTGCTTGTCCGCCGTCGCCTTTTTATCGACCGCGTTCGGTTTTCGATCGTCGCGCGCGACAAACACCGTGTTATAGCTTATAGGTATTGTAATACCGTCCGTATACTAGTTGCTGCGGGTTAGGTATACCTTCTAAATATTATATTATATTATACCTATTAAAAGTACCGCCGCGAATAGTGCCCACGCCTGGAAGGAAAATCTTTTCGTAAAATAGTCCATCCGACTTTCGAGCAGCATAATATAATATATTACATCGTGGAGCAGCAGCGATCGAGAAAAAAACGCGGTCAAATTCCGCAGCTACATCTATACATATTATACATAATATATATGCAAACACCCACCCACGGCGGCGAAATTCGTCAATTATTACACACACACACACGATAATATACGTCAATTATTTTAAACAGACGTCGTCGTCGTAGTCGTCGTCGTCGTCGTCGTCATGTCCTCCCGTCGTGGTCGCATAGGTATATACTACCTATGTGTTTTCGTTTTCCCATGCGACGAATACATTATATACATATTATATATTATTATATTATGTGCTCGCGCGCGCCTTATGTATATATGTGTATGTCTACACAGAAACAAAGAGCTGGGCCCACAATTATTGTACCATATATATATATATATATACAGATAGGCACTTCGCCGTGTATTATACCGACTCTCGGAAACTATACGACGACCACCGAGTCCAAAATAATGATTGCCCGCCGTTGCGGTCTCCCCCGCCGATGTCATTGGTCGTGTTTTCTGGTTCTCCGCCGTCGTCGCGCCGCCACCGCCGCCACAGCTACAACCGTCAATTACCGCCGCCGCTTCCCATCACCCGCTCGCGTTGCGTAATAACTACTTTATACATCATCCATCCTACTACATATTATATTATATGCTCGGTTCCTATCTCCTCGTGCGGTGCAGGACATGATTACTTTCGGTTTTTTTTCCGACATTATATATTTTTCCATCCTCCCGCTATACATACCCCAACCCCTACCCACCCGCGGCTGTCCTACCGATTTTATTCCCGCGGCAGTGCGTTTAATGTCTCTCCTGGTGTTTAATGACCCCCTCCCCCCAGTTATATATATATATATATGTGTGTGTGTGTGTGTGTGTGTGTGGGTTGCGCACATATACAATAAATATATATATACTGCACGTTTCAAAAACCTGTCATTTGACCGTCGTAATTTCAATGGGGGAAACGGATATTATATACATAATATATTATATTGTAATGGCGTGTAATGATGATTACTCCGCCGCCGCGCCACAACAAAGGAAATAGATCAAAATGATCGAGAGATATTTGGTGCAGCACAATAGCACATGTATAGGTACCTATGTATCCGATATTATATGGATATTATGAAGCGCGTCCCGTTGAGGTTTTTGCGGTCGATATTATGATTTGGATTTTTTTCGTATCGAATTAACATCTCGTCAAGTTTATCGCATTCGCGTAACGAAAATCGTGTTAAACACTCGCAGTATATATGCATACGTGCACACTGCACCGTCGACTCAATATAGCCGCGTATTATTATTATTATACATTTGTGTGTTTTTTTTCTTCTTCTTCGAGTGATGAAAAAGGCAGATGGCAGGAGGGCGCTCGTCCGACATCATTAGTCCGCCGCCGAGAACAATAATGACAGGTTGTGGGCACCACGTCGCGACGAGGGGTATGCGTATAGTATAATACGAATATATATATATATACATTGCGCGTATAAAGAGGTATATACCATCGCATTCTTCGCGATGTGTGTGTGTTTGTCGGATACTCGGATATATACCCCGAACGCTACGCTGTGGAAACTTCGTGACTGAGCGAGTTTCGTGCCTGCAGGGTAGCCAACCCTCGTCCGTTGACTTGGCGAACCTACTGCGGGTACAGAATAATAATAATAGTAATAATCAAGTGTGGAAAAAGCAAAAGTTTTTGTATAAATGAGCGCAATATATATAAAAAAATAACTACATAATATTATAACATATAATAATATATGCATACAAATATTATGCATTAGGAGTAAGCTCATTGTATTCGAAGAAATTAACAATTTCATCGCTTTGGACAATAAATAATCTTCATGTAATTTTTTTTTTCTTTAACTCGCTCTTCTATATAAGTACGTATGTATACAGTGTGTGTATACAAGACGAGCTGTGCGAATCATTAAAAGATCTACCGGTTTACCGGCGGCCGCCGCATCAGCCCAGAAAAGTAGAAATGAAAGCCTACTGGATGCCATTTATATCGATCAGTATCTTTGTCGTCGTGTTTGCATATATGTATTTATATATATATGAACGTGCGAGGACCGTGTGACCGAAATGTTCGGATCGTCCAGACCAATAAATTACCGCGACTCATACGAATACTATTCGGATGAGTTCGCGTATTATTATAATATTATCGTTATTTAATTTTTTTTCGAATAAACACGAAAATGATTTTTATCGTAGTACCTAGATACCTGTACCTATATAATATGGGTGTGTTGTATTAATTTAGTGTTTTAAGAAAAAATTCACAATATGCATTCGCCGTTGTATACCTATACCTATATGGAAAATATATTATTATCTCCTACGCGATACAAGTATACAACCCTGCCACCCCAACCATTCATTGACTGATCAATCGCGATCAACATTGCCGTGTCTATATAATATATGAATAATATCGATTATTCCGATGTACAAAAATCGCTTCATCGACAATGACGATCTGTTGAATTACGACACACGTGCCTCTTTCGTAAACCGCATGCATGATGCGGTCCGTGAAGGGTCAATTATATATGTGTGCACCGCCGACAGATGTATATTACTTTATATACGGTGCTTCGCAAGGTTCATTTAGGAAGACGCGTTCCTAATGTTTATTATTTTTGACAGCCGACTAAAAGGGTTTTCTGGTTTTGGTTTTCCATGTGCGTCGGTTCTTTTTCACTTATTCCGTCTACCCGCCATATAATACGCGTTTACCTGACACGTCGATTCATAATACGGAAAAGTCGTTTCGTAATTGATGGAGTTAATACGTCGTACCTATACAATTTCGATGCCACTCGTCGTCGCGACTAAGTTATATATGTATATTATATATAATAATAATATATATATTATAGTCTAGCAGCGACCACTAGACGGGTGATGGAATTCGGTACGCTCACGATTTTATTCGTATGACACCGTTCGCCACGAGAGACTTTAACGCACGTGTGCTGTAGTGTGGTACTATATTATCTATAGCGTTGGCGGCGACGGCGACGGCGATAACGAGCGAATGGATTAGGGATAGTAATATTCTTTACGTGTTTTTCGTAAACGGAGGCGATTAACAACAACATCAGCGATGTGTCTTGGTATTATTTTTTCTTTCCCAAAACGAGTCGCGTATAAACGTTTTTTTTTTTATGTTATGCGTGTGTGTATATTACGACATAAAATTTTTCTAAAGAAATCACATTATAATATTCTATTTTATAATTATATCTTTGTTGTGAATATATATTGTGCATTAGTGGTGCAGCTGCGGGTGAGTATATAGTATGTGAGCCTGCAGCTGTAAATTGTATTGTTGTTATAATAACACACTCTGCTATATCGGCGTTTATATCCAAAGAAAAGTCGCGGGAAATGGTTCTCGGCCGTTTTTGTAGAAATATATTATATATATGGGCGCGTATATTAAACGAGGCGCGCGCACATTCCATCGTCGCGAAATGTCGGCGGCAATTGTTTCGCGAATTGTTTTATGGGACCAGTCTCCTGTGTCGCTCGCAAAACCGTTATCTCGTCGCAGCCTGCACGGCTCGTAAATAACTCGGACCCAAAAGTGAATTATGCACTGGAATTGCTGCTGCAGTGCCGTCAAAACAATGGTTCCGAAATCATTAGTGCGGCGGCGACGGCGGTGACTTTCGGGAAAGCTTACCAATTTATATATTATACGTATATGTGTGTATAATGCGCGGACACCGTTAATATAATAATGGAAACCGGCTTAATAAATCAGAGTGTGCTCTCTCTCTCTCTGTTTCAATTTATATATACGTTTAAAGTATAAATGCATGCAGTACGCAGCATCAATGGACCGGAGACGACGAAATGGTAGCTTGTTTTTGCTTCGGAGAACAATGTGTGTGTGTGTGTGTGTGTGTGTGTGTGTGTGTGTGTGTGTGTGTGTGTGTGTGTGTGTGTGTGTGTGTAATAAGGCGGAAAGAGACAAGCTGGTGCTATTCTCAAGGACTCGAAAACGTCGTCTGACAATATGTCCGTATATGCAAAAGTATATCGTTTTACTGCGCATACAGTAGAAAAATCGTCGTCGCGAGGTGCAATCCTGCAGGTATAAAATTATCACTAAATCATCATCTCAATCACGTCACGTTTTTTCTTCTCACAGTGCATTAATTTTTTTTGTCTGCCAAATCTTCGCAAAATCTCATCTCCCCATGTATGATTAGGTCTGCTGTCGGCGGCTACATTATAAACTATGAGCTATATAGTCAATCATCGTCGTAAATCACCTTTATGTGCATATATTATCATATATGTATATTTATTTATGTATTTACAATATGTTTATTTATATATATATATGTATATCCGTGCACGCGCTAGATCGTTGTATAATATTATAGAAAACGTCCCCATATCATTTTTGCAGCTCCGCGAGCGTACACTAAACACACTCGCTCACTCAATCTTACAGACATATACACACACACATACACACATTTACACTTTACGCGCCGATAATGTTGCCAATTTGAATAAACACGTTTCGTTCGGTGTTAATCCGTACCGTAATTAACCAATAATCGAGTGTGTGTTCTCCCTATCTTTAATGGCCCCTGTCAGCCGTACGAATATGTATAGACATAGTATATTATATAGTGCTACAACTGCAGCATCACTGATATCTCGCGCGCGGCGTTTTACTTTCCTCCTCTTCACCGTCCGCCGCGTGACTGGGACATTTCAATTATATTGTATACTATTATATTATGTGTGTGTGTGTGTTGTGTTTGGCTGCGAATATAAAAAAATCACAAATTTTTATTATATATAAACGTACCTATGTTTTTTTTTAATCGATTGACGCTCGTGTTTGAAACACTTGTATTCTTACATACATTATTACTGATGCAGTGTATCTGCAGAATCCTATACCTCTATTCCTACTGCAATAATTTCCGCTGTTGTTCAAGCGCTCCTATGATTTTTACCAGTTTACACTATGTAGTAATAATAATAATGCCGCTGGGAATTGCAGCGTCGTCGTCTCTGTCATTTGTGTGTAAACGGGACGAAGTTGAGGACCGTTATTATAGGTGTATAAAGCCGGACGACGATCGTCAGTTTTATTTATTTTTTTTTTTATGACGGATTCCTCCTGTAGGTCCTTGCTGCACACTTATACACAGACATTTAACGTTAACGCATTCACTTATTATTTATATGATATTACGGTTAACAGACTCCGGCATAAATGTGAGTAAAAAAAGAGTATAAAATATATTATTTTATCCATCGATATATGATACATGATTTTTTTTATACATTTTTACACTTACTACGAGTATCGTTTCGGGAAACCACATATCTGAGTTGTTAATATGTTATTACTTATTGTAATTATATTTGGATTCGACGGGAGCGCCCTGATGTTTTATCATAAATTCATAATATGGGAAAACGGCGGAGTTTATGTAGATCGGTCGCCTACAAGTGTTTTGACCGAAACATCTACGCGTTCAAATACGATAATATACTGCACTCGGGACAAAAGGATTTCCTATCAGATGTGTTCGATCATTGCGATGATTTGTGGACGTTTTATACGCGTGATAATAGTAACGGTAGTCGCGCAGAAGTAATTGAAGTATATATGCTGTATAGTATAGTTGATGGATGATAAGATATGGCAGAAGAGTGTGCGAAGAAATCGATTAAAAAAGACTCCTCCTCCAGGAGAATATCCCAGCTGCAGTTATCCGCGCCTTTTTTACCCGACTTGTCCGTGTATATTATTCTGTATACATATTATTGTACTTAAATAAGTTAAATACCGGTTTTGGCTGGACCCCTCTGCTGGAGATCAATCACGCGTTTTCGTACGTTTTCCTACCTATAATAATAATATAAACGTCATAATCGATATGGCCGCGCGCACTGCAGCAACAAATTAACTCAGCCAGTCGTCGTCAGAACGATATTTCACAGCATTGCGGAGGTGTATACAGGGTGAGCCATTTACGCAAACACGGTGGAATATAGCACTCCGCGGTGTCTATTATAATTTATAATATACGCTTCTTGTATTTGTTTTAGTAGGTATAGGTATATAATATATAATACTACATTTGTTTCATCGTATATATATTATATTGGTAACTATAATGTGTTTTTATGCTATAAATATTTCCCACTCTATCACCTGTGCTCGAAACATTGATAATGTGTACCAAATAATATTAATTTTGGCGCACGTAATGTGCATAAATAATGTGACAACGCACTTATAAATATATGGGGCTCGCGATCGTGCGACGATCTTACAGTGGTATATATATTTTAGGTTTAACAATCGGATCGGCAAAAGATCGAAAAGTTTTCCAGACGAATCTGCTTAGGTATTTTACATTCATATAATATATGATATGATATGGTCCTATATACAAATAAAAATATCGAATTTTTCAAGCGTCGTCTGCGAGGTTTATCGATCGGAATCTGCGTGTGTATGTCATCTGCAACGACGTATAAACCTAATAATTGGAACTTTGAAACGGACGGAGGGAGGAGGAAATAAATCGTCGACGACCAGTCGCACACACATGCACACACATGCACACACACACACCTGCAATATAAGACATATATAGATGGAGGAGATTGCTATCAGCGCTCAGTGTTTTGCATATTATAATCCAAATAAATGGAAGACCCGGTCCGACTGTATATACGAGACCTATACATCATTTTGGGGGATAGGATTAATTTGTTTGAGTACAGCGGCATGGGTTTATACAAGGGTATTATATAAAAATATATAATATAACGACGTCTCGACGACGGTCGCATGCGAAACAACAATGCGATGATTATGCACTGCAGCGCACCAGTACCGACGACGGGGTGCAGTGCAGTGCGGTGCGACGACAACGACGACGACAACGCCGAAAATAATTGGATCGATATCCGCGTGATTTATACATTTGATACTTTTTGCGAAAAATCCTCGCGTGTCGTTCACCCCGACCCCCGGGCGCACAGAAGCGCTGCTCACACTGCCGCGGCACACTGGTCGTATGGATTTTTTAATAATAATATAATATAATATACGCGTACCGCCTATACCTGTACGCCGGGCGTGTAATGTTTTTAAAAAAAATTTTGGCGCGTAGGACACATTTTTCCGCGGAATCCGGTAATGCTTGTTTTCTGCATTTTTTTCCCCACTTTCCGCTCTCCGCTCACGCACACGCAATCCAACACAAATGTAACCAATAATTCACGCGAGCGGGTCTTTCTGTCAGCGCGCGCGCCGGGGCCGGCTGTCAAAACGTAACAAATTGCTCGGAGCCGCCGCCGCCGCCGCCGCCGAAACCCGAAGACTACGACGACGACGACGACGACGACGCCGACGATGACCACATAATTAGAGAAGAAACTGGCCGGCTATAATATAATAATAATATATATGTATAAGACACTCGCGCGTATATTAATGTATTTGGTCGAGGGCGTCTGTACACACGTCGCGCCGTAACGCGATATATATATATATATATGAATATGTATATTATGATTTAATTTCGGCCATTTCCTCGTTGACTCGGGGTTTTATATTATATCTTGTTTTCCGTACATGCGACTGTCGTGGGTATTTTATCCGCGTCTGTGTACCTACCTATATATATATATATATGATGTTAGGTTTAAGAATAATATAATATCATAATAACGATGCGATGATGATTTAAAATATGACGTGTAGGCGTATAATACATATTATAATGCAGGTACGTGTTCCTGATATTAAATAATATATCATATTATTTTATTGTATGATGGGAACTCGGTGACGTTCGAAACGTTTCGGAATGACGACGGTATAGGTAATAAGGAAGAAGCCGACGTCTATGCGACACGCGACATGTACCTACACCTATAAATAGCTGATACCCATACATACCTGTATGATAGGTATGTAATGTATTATTATTATTATTTTAAATATGGACGGCGGCCATATTAGAGCGCGCGTTCGTGTTTTGTCGAAAAAACGAAACTCGCAATTATACGGCATTTAAAATCTTAAAGCTACCGTTTTACGACCGTGTAATTACGCGCGGGCGCAATTATCGCGTATACGTATATTATATATTATGATCGTTTAAAACGCTGCACGCCTCCCGTCTGTATATATGTATCGGTAAATCAGTGCCACGGCGTTTTGCGAAACAATTCAAAAAAATAAATAAATCGTGTGTGTGTGTGTCCGAATTGAATAAATTTGAAACACAAGACATACACACACGCGCGCGCTCACCCGGACGCGAACTGTATATGTAGATAGAAGTATATTATATAGGCATTATATAATAGATCTAGTTATGATAATTATTATTCGTCGACGACTGTAGCTGTATATAGCGTTTAAGCATAGGTATAATACACGCGCATAATAGACGTGGCGTGCTAAAATTAATGATATTTACTCTGTTCGGTTTTTTTTATTTTTTTAACCGCATTTTTCGAGTTTTTTTTCCTAAACCATTTCACTACGCGCTTGCAGGCCTCGAACACGGCCGAGTCACCTACGATATAATATATAATGTATCGTGTAAACGCCATACGAAACAAGTCGCGATAAGATGCAACGAGCGTGATGTCTTAAATTATAATATATTGTATACATTTTTCGAAAACAGGAAACCGGGTCTAGTGTGCTGACATTTTTGTTTACATTAATCCGGTCGATTTCGATGTAGGCATGTGTATATTTATTACAATAATAGAAACGCTCGCGCCCACGCCTACCTATATCATACTATAACCCGGTGGACAACGCTCTCCTATGCGCTCCTATGCGGTATGTATATACGACGCGGAATGCGCTTCTGCGGGCGCACTGCAGCTAGACCATAAGCAGACGCACACGACAGCTGCAATTGAAGATGCAGTTTCGGTCACCCGTTGCTCGTCGTCGCATAATACGCGCGAGGGGGCACATAAGTGCGCGTAGTTATCGCCTCGGTCGATCTGCTGCAGTCTCTTTCTCTCTTTCTCTCTTTCTCTCTTTCACTCTATCACTCGTTATCTCTCTCCCCTGTCCGGTGGATGAATTCAATTTATGATCTTGGAAACGCGTATGGTCGAGTCGTTCATCGGTGATGTGTGTGTGTGTGTCTACTCGTACATTATTATAATATATTATATTATTGTAATATCATATGCATATATTATTATTTTCGGTTGGTTTTATGTCGTTCGTACGGCCTCGTCGTCGACTGCGTTTACTGTAATATTTACACCGTTGTGGTGCAGTGACACGATCGAATTAGTATGCGCGCAGTGGATCGAACGATCGAAATTATTATTATTTGTTGTAGGTTTGCGCACGGCATATTATAGATTTACATACAAGTGCTCAAAAGTTTGAAAACGTATACATACCTATACTATTATAAGACACGTTTCTGAACTTATTGAACTGCACGCCTATATTGTACCTACGTAGGTACCTATGTAATATATGTATTCAATATTTCACGAAGGTGTGTTTCTAATAAGTTGAAGGAATAATAATGTATTTTTGCATAGAATTGATCATTAGGTTTTCTGCTAGTTTTTATATTTTATGTCATTGATAAATAAAAACCGCACTATTCGACTGTAAATATCCTTATATAATAATGGTAAATTAATACATTTATAATACTAAATATCTATAATATTAATTAAATATTATTATATTATATTTTACATAATAATATATTGGGTGGTGTCCAACAAACTTGAGTGTCATATAAACTTTGTAATATAGTATCGTACTTGCGCTATGCGAGTATTATCAAATCAATCGTTGGTGTGTTGTTTTATTTATACAAATTAAAACTCCTATTGCAGCTCGTCGATACTGCAGTGTACCCGAATACTCGAATTTCAACTAGGAATACATGTATAATAATATACTAAATTATGTTAGGTTACATCCTCGTTAGTATTATCTAAAACGTCGACGTTTCCGTAGATTCCGTCGAATATATACATTATTGAATAATTTAAACACCGCCTATAATATATCGTATAAATCGTATTCGAAATGTTTTTTTTTTTTCTATAACCGTTCACTGCGCATAAAGACACGCGTCGAGTTCGATTGGCCGAAAATAACGACGGACGCTTGTATATACATATTATTTTAATAAGTATACGTACGTGTATTTTATGGGTCGTTAAAACATCGACGTAGAATTCAATTATAAACGATATATATTGTAAGGTGCATCGTATACCTACGCGCGGCCGTGGCGTTATTATAAATAAGTATACGAATCGTGTGACGCTCTCTCTCCAGCCACACTCCGGTGGTGCGTACCGAAACGCCGTTATGTACATTACATTTACATTCTGGCTCATAGTTGTTTATTGTTTTCTGGTGTACAATATTATTTTAGTAATGTGTTCCGCGTGCAGTTATACTAATGAACAATGTACTTTTTTGTCCCGCAGGTGTCGGCATCGGATCCGGATTGCGGAGTCAATTCCATGGTGAACTTCACGCTGTCCGAAAACAGTGGACCATTTTCCATTAAATCGGCGACCGGTGAAATATGTCTGGTCAGACAGTTGGACTACGAGACCCGGAAGCTGTACGAGTTTCCGGTGGTGGCGACCGACAGGGGTGAGTGTGTTAAATGAAAAATTAAATGAAAAAACAATGAACGACTGTTTGAAGCATGTAACATATGACTATTAAATTCAATTGACGGCATTATATAATGTTTTAAGTAATTTTATTACTCGGAAAATCATTATATACCTTTTGTACACAAGCGCGTAATTATATACGATATTAAAATATTGATATACCTAAATGTGTACCTATACTTTAGAAACGCCTTTCTAGAGTACTTATTACCTTTACCTATACATAGCTGTTATACCCACCTGCCCACATGGGTGTAGATATTATTATATTATACATTTATGTGGTAACGGTGGTCGGCACAACCTTATTATTATATTATAAAAATATATTATAGATGGCTCTATGGCAGCTGATGATATTTTGACACTAAACGAGAGTTTTTGAAATTCGCGTTTTAAATTTGATGAGGACACTATATAGTTTCCACCTGCAGTTTTGTGCAACAGAAATCCATAGACGGCATCATTTTTCCCACTTTATTCCGGACTTTTGATAGCAATTTAAATATCCATTCATTTTTTTTTTTTTGCGAAGCGCGTACATACACCAAAATAATTTTGTCATGTACACATTTTTGTATATTCTTGCATGGCCGTTTTGTGCGCGAGTTGCCGTCGATAAATCAAAGATCCAACTCGAGCGGTCGCGCGCGCGTAAACCGGTTGACTCGCAGACGCGTCCGATGCTTATCGGGCGGTTTCGAGTACGCTGCAGAGCACCTCCGAGCGATTCGTTGAAATCTATCCGATCATAAGCACATATATCTCGGCCTCACCTCCTGTTGCAGCATCGCCGGCCACCTGCTGCTGTGCATCGTTGTAGCTCATCCCTTGTCTTTCAACACATCTCATTCTCTCTCTCTCTCTCTCTCTCTCTCTCTCTCTCTGTCTCTCTCTCTCTCTGTCTCTATGCCTTTACCTCTCTTTCTACCTCTATCTATACATCTAACAACTACTACTGATCTCCCTCGCACGCGCTATATCTGTACCGTCGGGTTTTATTGCTGCTTTTCATCGCCGAGGACGTAATATATGATATATTATATTCACCCAAACTGCGTCCGACAGTAAAGCACCCCGCGAAGTTATGGTACACAATACACATCATATAGTATAATTTACCAATAGGGTACTAATTTTTCACAGTATAATAAGTATTGTAGTGAACAATATTGAATTCGGAGTGCCTGGCTCTCGTGTCACCTGTCTGCATAGCATCGATTTGTTTCTCATCAAAATATTAAATAGTACACACAGATCGTCAATGGTCATATTATAAAGATCGATTATGTTTTGTAGGTGGACTGAGCACGAGTGCCGTGGTCAAAGTGGACGTGCAGGACGTCAACGACAACTGGCCCGTATTTTCGCCCTCAGAATATAACGTGTCCATCGTCTGGAGCCCCACCGAACAAGGACCCATCGTCACTGTCCGAGCAAAGGACGCGGATTCCGGATCCTTCGGAGTGGTTTCCTACTATATGATATCGGCTAAAGGTATGTGTCATAAAAATATATTAATTATAAATTATAATAATATCATCGTGTGCAATGTTTGTAACGCTGCAGACATTCTGTAGTATATATTAAACCCAATAAACCATCGATCTGCCTCGGGCTTATCGTATAGAATGTTACCTAACCTAAAGAGTAGGTATATAATATAAGATTAATAACCATATATTTTGTTCTCGTACATGCTTAAATTTCATGAAATCGTAGAAAACGTAGGTCTATAATTATTTTGTACAGCAATAGTGAATAATACGTATCCATAATATTATATAAGATAATATTTATAATACAATATCATAGCACTATGTAGTAGTATCGCATATTGTATCTATATATCTAAATTCTAGATACGAAATAACTACACTGCACGTTATAAGGTTTGTAGGTTTATATGCCCAAACCGCAATAGTTTTCGAGTTTAACTGTAAATGACGAGCGTTCGTGTTTATTATCAATAGTAGGTAGGTACATTGTCGGATTCACGACGTAAAAACTTTTATACGTTGGGTTGTACATGATTCCTCAATTTTTTTTTTTTAATTTTGTGGTTTATTCTGTCGTTCTGTTATATTATTATGTTATGAATATCCTGTACATTAAAATACAGCCACACAAAAGACAATTCGTACACACACTCATAATATATTATACGACTACAACTTTACTCTCGTTCGACTGCCACAAACATTCCTTGGCTATATTTTGTTATGTTTTCGTCATGTTTATACCGACGCAATTTAACGAAAACATATAAACTTATACATATAGATATGTAGTACACTTATTGCATAACTACATCATGTCCCTTATACACGAAGAGATAAATAAATAAATTTATATATTATTATTATATTATTCATATAGTTGAAATATTTCTCCAATAATCTCGTGCAGTCTTCGGCCCAGTTACTCGGGCGTTTTTTAATAGTCCAGTAGCTGATATATTATACAATCAGATAACGTAGGTATAACTAACTAGTATATAGCGGCGTATAGGTTAACTAGAATTTTATCGAGGAGATCTATAACGAAATAACGTAAAAAACATTTTAGCAAATGAGTGGTAACTTTTTATCGTCAAATTCGTACCGTTAGAAATCATTATTTTTACCCTATTTCACTGCCATAATAATATTCAACTATATAATATATTATAAAATGTACCCAATTATACCCAATGATACAATGACCTAAACTATACTACACCCGACTTAATCCTATGCCCCTTTACGTATAGAGGATTATAATGTACAGGGTATAACGGGTAACCAACTAACCTGCAGAGTTTAATGCGTGTGTTTTTTCTTTAGTTACTATGTATTAGAATAAACCATTCAGATGGATCGAAATATTTTGTTATACATTTATACACACAACTGTTAAGTGCAGCATAATATAAGATCAGCTTTTGGGTCTTGTCTTAAAATTGCTTTATGTCATAGTTGATTTAATATTTTTTTTAGTAATTTCCGTAGGTAATAAAGCAATTTCATGATTGTTTAAATTTTTAAACTTTAAATAACACAATCGCTTATTATTTTAAAAGAATACAACCCAAAAATATTACTTGATTTTGATTAATTTACCGTGTACGGAAATAATACTATTGTGTAGCGTATTGAAATTAAAAAAATGGAAAATAATTTCACTTATTTTTAGAACATTGTATAGTGCACGTGGCAATGTTCTCAGCTGGTGTTTAACAGATCTCAGAATTCACACCTCCAAAATGTATAATGACATTGTTGTGCTTGTGTTCACAGGACCTGACAGCGAGGACTCGGAAACGTCTTTCCGATTGGTCAGCAACACTGGCGAGATATGGGCTGCTCAACTGCGATCGGGAGTTTACAGGCTCTTAGTGGCCGCCCGGGATGGTAGCGGTTACGAGGCCGCCCAAGTGGCCCGAGTTCGAATCGCTGTGTTGGCCGCAGATCCGTCCAAACCGTATGCTGTGTTCATCAAGTCGCAGTACTCGTTCACGGTGCCAGAGGACGCGCCAGTGGGCACTGCCGTCGGCACTGTGGCGGTGTCGCCCAATCAGTCAGGTACGTGCAGCAACCCCCTTGAGGGCTTCAAAACACCGGATGGATGGTGGTGATGGGTGGGTGGCTATAGTTGGGGGGAGTGGCAAGACGTCCGTGTCGCTCAAACGTATATATAAGCGAGCGTACGTACATAGCTAGGTATGATCTACAGAGGGAAGAGAAAAATCTTTCGTGCGGAAACGTCGTCGTATACAAGTCGTAATAGTGTATATATAGTGCCTATACAGAGCAGGCGCGGTGCTGAGATCGCAAAAACGGCAGCCACTACACGCACACACCGGGACCGAGCACGACACAAAGGTCGAATATATGTAAAACAAAATAAAAAAAAAAAAATCGGAATGTAGCGTGGTACACATATAGGAATGACTCGAGTCGTGAAGTGTATATATATCTCGCAATAATACGTCTTCATTTCGCATCCGATCACGATCCGTTCCGGGGGGGTAAGTTACGAGACGTATACATAATATCCCGCTCGCGCATATATTATTCAATATGTATCGTCTCATCCGTGCACTTGGCGACTTCTCTCTAACCGTGTAGTCTCCCTCGCTGAGTCGTGCTAGGCATATAATACTACTAAGTAGGTAGTAAGTATTATTATTATTATTATTATTAGGTACCTAGGGTATACATTTATCTGTGAGACTGTTTGGAAATTCGGCGGCCACCGCTGCGGTTTGCACGAACGGCCAGCTCATTATAATGATACCACCCGACGACGATCGTCGCAATACGACACGCGTCGTTGTCCGCTACTGCGGCTAGCTGCAGATTGAAATTCACTAACTAACTGGTTAGATGGTATATATAAGATATATATATATATATATGACGTGTCTAATCGACTGCGTCGATCGATCGGTATAATATAGTTATATATTTATTCTCACGCACGCCTGAGTTTAATATTATCCACGTGCAACAGCTAGAGCGGTATACATACTGCGCAAAGCGCCTATTTTTCCGACCTCTTATTAAGACTATACAGCCGTATACTGTAGAACATAGTCCGATACGAGATTGAAGATTTAATGCGGAATAAAAAATGAAAACGTCCATATTTTATATTCTTTTCAATACCTGCTGCGATAACATTCACATTCGATGCGATCCCCCGTCAGATCATACGCAAAGCTTCAAAATAATGTAAGCTAAAATTGTTGATTTAAAAAATTACTTCTCCATAATGCCCCCTCTACTATAACCGAACATCGGTCTATAGCCAATAGTGAAAAATCCTTTCGTCGACGAAAAATTACAAACGTTATTCAAAATTACAAACTTACGGCTCGACCCGCGCGATGTGCATACAATGATGTATAAATAATAAATATATTTTATGTTAAATTATACGTACCTATACACGCTTATTGAATACGTACTGTCTACGTGGTGTGCGTGTGTGTGTGTGTGTTTGTGAACGCGTGCGTGCGTGCATAACGACCACAATTTATGTCCGTTTACTTATCTCGCCCCGGCCCCGCAGTAGTTATTTATCACCGCCGCCGCCGGTCCGAACGAATTTCTCGTCGTTATTAAAATTTTATTCAAATTAAATAAACCGGAACGTGGCGTTTTTTCGACCGAAGACGACGAATTTACGACGAGTCAACAATAGACGAGAAAAACAACCAAAAACCGAATATGTCATATTTCGGTACGTGGACCCCTCCGATATCGGTAAACCGCTGCTGCGCCGGGCGATGACGACGGATCGTTCCGAGATGGTGAAACAACAACAAATCGTCGCGCGGGACGAGATTTATGTAAATCGTTCGTGGTTTTCGTGTATATACACATATTAAAATATATATGTATTATATACCGGCCAAAACACACTCGATTCTATTAAAATCTCACGTCATCCTACGGATGTGTATAATATTATATGTGTGTCGTGTGTGTGTGTGTGTGTAATCTCATCCCCACTCTTTACCCTCGTCCGATTTTTCCGAGAGACCGGTCAACCGGTGTTTCTGGATTTTAATTAAATGTTAATCTCTCCGAGCCGTGCCACGACCCTCTCTGCGGAATAGCCCAACAAACGTACTAACCAGCTGCCCTCCGATCTTTACGATACCTAATATATTATACATAGATCATATTGTTGTGTTAAGTACATTGATTGATATCCTCGCCTATCGAAGATATCGTGGTCGGAAGACTGCACGCGTTGAAGTTACCAAACTGAAATAACGTTTCCTTCGGCTCCATATAATAATTATATCTACTGCCATATTTTATACCACCGAAGAAATCGCAGTTAGCCGCTCGGATATCGATCATTTTCGATTTCTGCAGTTTTTATTTTCCATCGAAACTATTTTTCAATCAAAAAATATCCATGGTCATATACGGGGAGTGTTTTTTTTTAATTTTCGAATAAACCGGTCCTTCGAAATTATGTAATATCTTAGCCGCTGAAGCCGCTCCACAACGGCTACCGGTCAATATTTCTGCTTGAGCGCCACTTCGTCGTTGTTGTCGTATTATATTATTATTATCATTTTATTTATAATATATATATATATATACACCGCCGACAAGCGCATTTAACGCCGTCGTAGTGTTTATGTGCTCACCGAGTTTTATATATCATAATATATTATGAATATTTAAACGCACGCTCGACAGGCGACAGATCCCATTGTTGACAACGACGATGGCTGCAGGTCGGTCACTATATACAGCCTATATGGGTACACCAATTGGGTTCACTTAGGTAATGCGATGATAATACAGTCTCAACTTCGATCGTTTCGATCATATTATAGAATATAGATTATGGAGGAAAACATAGTTCAATTCTTATAGTATGGGTATAATATTAAGTATTATACTTCACAAGTTTGTTTGACCCCGTGATGGTGGTAAAAAAATGGTTTTATCAAAAATTGAAGTTGCTTTTTTGAAAATATATTCTTAATTGTATAACTGTTAATACATTTTTACTAATAATATTTGACAGTTCAAGTTATACATAATACCAATTTTTTTAATAAAAAAAATCAGTGTATATATACCTACATAAAGTATAATTCAATCAACTAATAGTATTTCCACCATCCGTCTATTTGACACGAAAAATCTATATTCTTATTTTACTACTTATTTTTAATTTTTATTTTTATTTATATGCTTTTTGTTTATTTTGATGTGACTTCTGTTAAATAAAACGAATTAATACGATCCATGTTACAGGTTTGGACGATTCGGAATCTCTGAGGTATGCCATACATTCGGACGAGGCAAACGGATATTTCGCCATAGACCCGGTAAAAGGAGTTATCAAAACGACAGCCGTGTTGGATCACGAATCATTTGAATCGGTTCTACTCAACGTCAAAGCCTACTCGGCGACGAACAAATATTACGGAGCTCACACCCAAGTGAGTGTATATACATAACATAACAATGTATAAATAATAATATTATTATATTTAATAATCTTTTGTGCGCTCATTCCTACAACACTGCAGCTGTGTTCATAAATATGCGCCGCCGTGAATTGACGTATTATATACAGTATAAACGTTAGGTTTTTTTTTAAGAATTTTATTTTTCTCTCTGCACACACAAACATAATATTATACACTTTGCTCTATAGCGGGATCAATGCACACACGATCGGTTTAACGAGAGAGACCGCGATCAGTTGTAAAACTGTTTAATTGCGCCAGTGTTGTGATGCAGGTGCGCCCATCGGGGGGGGGGGGGGGCGTTTATGAATTTATGTTGACTTAATGGTCTACGTGCGCAAAACCTTTACAACCCGAACGAGCTCAACACCATAACGGAGACGTGTTTGTGTGTGTGTAATAAAACAAATCCCACTTAGGCCCGGCGCGACGTTTCTTTCGAACTCTTATATGTACCTACCTAGTTTGTTGTTTTTACCGATAGTAAAATATATCAACGGATGAATATTATAATATTTAGGTACATACGAGTATAATATTATATAGGTGCCCATAGACTTTGCCGTGGATAAGTGCCTGGATATGTACCTATTATATACAAGTATACAAAGATCGTTAAACTGTCAATATTTTCCATAGACTCGGACGAATATGCGTGCCTATAATATAATAATATGCCGTCACGGTGTGTGTTATATATTTTTTTAACGATTGCAGTTTTAAACGACTGCACATTCATCACAGTACCTACTGAAACTGCAGTTATGTTTATGACGGTTATTTCAAAACGTCTGCTGTGGGGCGCGATTTTAGATCGCTTTAAAATAGAAAGTATTCAATTGAAGAAGATAATAATATTATTTCATACAGTAGTATACCGTTAGGACTTCGTACTTCCTATAATTTTTTCAAATCAATTTTTTTTTTTAATAACACATTATTTGCCTTTGCCACTCGTCTCCATATATAATATTATGTAATCCATTACAGGTGAACATAATAATCGAAGACAAAAACGACAACTCGCCGCATTTCGATTCGAGTTCGGTGAGAATCGCCGTGCCGGAAAATGTTGCGACGGGATCGCCGATATACACTGCGCACGCGACCGACCCGGATTCCGGGGCCAACGGACAGGTTCACTACGAGCTGATTGCCTCTACGCAGGAACCGTCGTACTTCCAGGTGGACCACAACCGTGGTACGATAAGCTTGATCCACGGATTGGATTACGAGACGGTGCACAGGCTGACGGTTACCGTGATCGCCAGAGATTCGGGGGCGCCATCCCTATCCGATAACATGACCCTGGTCGTGGACGTCCAGGACATTAACGACAACCCACCCGTATTCGAGCGGCCACATTACTCGGCCACCGTGTTGGAATCATTGCCAGTCAACTCGCAGGTAAGAATATATTTTGATTATGATACCTATGACCATATTATTTTACCCGAACTACCTCACTCATACTTAAAGTCACAAACTCGGACTCACCCTTTCACAGTTCCACCACCCCGGTAATGAAATGTTTGACGCCATATTATACCTGCATTTATTTCATTCGCAAGACACACTTTGTAAATCTAACTTACCTATGATATTTCCTCGATCAAAATATTAATCATAATACGATTTGTATTTTACTTTTGATTACTCATTCCAAAACTTGTTTACCCAGTTTATTCAGTATTCTAGAAATCAATACGCAAAAGTGAGTGTTCTTGCATATTTGGGGGTGTTAAACATTATTTAGTTTGGCAATTTATACAATGCACAATACTGCAGCTTTTGCAGCATGTTATGCGTTTGTGATTTTCGTCCTCAGCCCTCCACTGCAAAAATTTAAAACCAATATTGTAGCTTTTATTTTACACTTAAGTAGTTTTACATGTACTAGTAACGAGCCTGCCGAAAACGCTACGATGTTCCCACGTCGTCCCGTCGTCACGACACTCTCGTTAATTAATAACGGTACAACACGGGTGCCTAGCGCGCGCGCGCAATGACCATCGACTTGCGAGGGGGTCACAGTCATGATTTCGCGTCGGCATACTATAACGGAACCACACGACGGTATTGTCCTCGCATTCCGATAATAATAATAATAATAATAATAATGATAATGATAATAATACGTACACCACACCGTCTGTCGGGTTAATTTATATATACAAACGCATGAACCCGGGGATAAGACCCGTAGTTTTTCGGACTGTAGAGGTCATTTAAAAATTATATATCTTCCTATTTACTGAGTTTTAACATACCTAAAACAGCCGATAATAAGACGATGTAATTGTGAGGAATTCCACAATGGAGTATGTTGGACGATATAGCGGTGGGCGAGCAACCACACTTTACACGACTGCAGCTCTATGCGCCTAGAAAAGTATTCCGTGGGGCGAACCAATTAAACAATAAACGACTACGGCCAGTTAATGCGCGATATACTTTTAATAATATCATAATAACGCGGGACAACAATGCACGTGTATAATAATAATATAATACCTTTATAATAATAATAATAATAATATATAATGACTGATAATCTAATACACGCGATATGTGCACGTAGCATGTTAATATACCTATGTGTAAATCGTGCGCTGGAAGGGGTATAATATAATAATGATTATTATTTATTACATCAATTTTTTTTCTTTCGAGACGAAAAGCCCAGTGATGGGGTCCACGCCACCCCGTGTAGTACAGCTCCAATATCTCTGCGGAGAGACCGTATAATAGGAGATTCGATAACATTATAATATTATTACAACACGGGTATCTACACATATTGTAACGAGATCGTCAACCGCCAAAGAAGTGGACGGGCTCGGAGTGGGGTGTACAAAGACAAAACGAAATAATAGTAATATTATGTACGTATTTTTATCGTGTATAGGTACCTATAAAATAATAATAATACACCGACATTGGCGATGCTGCAGCCTATCGATTTTCCCCGGGGACGCGGCATATTATCCATATAATATATTATATTAACATCGTCTCGCGGGGGGGTGTCGTGCGAGGCCCCCAACGAGGCGCGAACAATGCGTCATTGTGTTGGCAGAACTGCGCGTCCCGATAATTACTCGTCGTCACCGATGCCGAATCGTGGCGGTGATTGATGAACGGCCGCATGTGTATGCGTACCACCTAATATTATAATATAATACGATTTGACGCGTCCGTATCCCCCCCCCCTTTCTCACCCCATGACAGTCTCGCCGGGGTCGAGCGTATAGTTCACGTGCGGGAATGCCGCGCAGGCGGTGGTCGTCACCGCGAGCGCGGTATATACCGCTCGCCGTACACTCGCGCACAGCGTTTTCTCTCGGTCTGTTTTATTTTTTTTCCCATTCGTTTCGATACTATAACCGCGTTATAGGTACCACCTACCCGTAATATGACTGCAGCGCGTCGTGTTTACGGGATTCGGACGAGGCGTAGGTAGGCTGCTGCAGGTATATACCTAACTCTGAGGCGCGTATGGTCCTATATGTATAATAATAATAATATGATACACACAGCTATATTATTATTATGCGTGTTCTTCCGAGGTGGCAATTGGACGACGACGACGACGACGATGTGTCGGATTTTGATGCGTATCGCGTTCATCTTGTGTGCTTGGACGTGATATTATTATATTATATTATTAATACCGCGTGCCCTGGCGGTGTGTGTATATACCGCGGTAACCCGCGAGTGCGGACAGTATAATCTGGTCGCGCGGACGCCAATAAATTAGTGGGACCCGCTGACGTTAATCTCGGACTCGATTAATTCACTTTAACGCGAGTGTATTCCGCGTACGATTATTATTATTATTATTATTATTATTATATTCATATTCATAAACGTGTTCTACATTAAATCGCCCGCAGTCAACTGCTGCTGCAGTACAATAATAATATATAATATGTATGTGTACAACTTACCACACCACGATTCACCGGCATCGCGGATGCAATGATATATTGTCAACGCCACCGTTTAACGGCATAAATCTCTCATCAACCTCCCCCACCCCGACAGTGATGTACTTAATAGATCGCCGTGTGTAAACTACTAACTGTGTCTGACTTCTTAGAGTAGTCCGTGCAAGGTATTTTTCTTTTGTATAATACATTTTCTTTGATGTCTTGCAGATCGTGCAAGTGACGGCGTTGGACGGCGACAGCGGTAACAACGCTCGGGTCACTTACCGGATTTCCAGTGGCGACGGCGGAGGGTCGCTGGACGTGCACCCCAGTACAGGATGGGTGTACGTCAAAGGTCCGCTGGACAGGGAAACGCAGGACACGTACGAGCTGACCGTGGTGGCCGCGGACAACGGGTCGCCGGCACCACTGGCCGCCACCGTGGTCGTGGTGGTCACCGTGGCCGACGTAAACGACAACGATCCAGAGTTCGACAGAGAGCACTACGAGTTCCACGTGGAGGAGAACCGACCGGCTGGCACGGCGTTTGGCGCCGTTTCCGCCACGGACCGCGACGCCGGCGACAACGCGCTCGTTCGGTACTCGCTCATACCGTCAAACTCGAGTTTCAACATTAATCTGTACTCCGGTAAGTGTTGACATAATATATTGCACACCATATACGTAGGACACGAGCTTACGTATTTGTTTATTTATTTCCAATACAAATGGACTTATAGTGAGGGGTTTTATTACAATTTAAACATTTATATACATACGGTCACATAAATTATTTAAACTAAATCAATATCGGCATTGTATAAGTTACCAACACTAGGTTATTAGAGAAATTTAGATAGAAAGTATATGGATTCCTAGTGATAAGAGTTTATTTTAATGTATAAGTGAGTGTAAGAGAATAGCTCAGGCAGGTGAATTTTACCAGATACCAAATAGATTAAGTAGAAATTTAAAGAGCTGATAAGATCCCTCCCTCTTTCGTTAATAAGTAGACAGATGCAGGACATTTTGGTAAGAGCTTTGGATAGGCTGTTTATATATTGAATTTAAATGCAATTGATTCCTGCTGCCTCTTTAGTCCGCGGTGATGCTTTTCAAAATTATTAACTTTCCGGTTGGAAGGGCGACAGCGGTGTAATACGTTGAGTAAAAATTAATAATACAGACATGCTCGTGCGTTAATATTATACAAATATTGTAATATGTACACACCAATCGGATTGAACATTTTTTTTGTACACAAACCGAAAAAAATTTGAACCACAGTTGATCGGAAACTGAAAGAAATTAGTTCGACAACAGGCGTATACCGCGTAGGTAATAGGTATACGTCATACAATATTAATTATTGTGTACACCGTCTATGTAACACGCGTGCAACAACATATCATAAACGTCAGTGTGGATAGTACTTGTGACACCGATGGGCTTTTTTATATTCGTGCCAACGACTAATGAGCTTCAAAACTGTGCACGGGGGCATTTTCGAAATCATTACCACTCCATCGTATACCTTCCGTCGTTCGCGCCTTTTGTTCTGCGCACACGCTTATATTACATAGGTACCTACGTGAGTTATATTAATTCAACGGTGTTGCCGACTCCGAGGTCTTTGCTCTCGACGCGCGACTCGATCGACTATAGTATAATGTTTTCGTAGCTTTCCGT
The DNA here is from genome assembly GCF_001856785.1 of Myzus persicae. Taxonomy (NCBI): domain Eukaryota; kingdom Metazoa; phylum Arthropoda; class Insecta; order Hemiptera; family Aphididae; genus Myzus; species Myzus persicae. The sequence continues at coordinate 989,316 of NW_019101246.1, read as the reverse complement.
TCCCGTTTATATACTTAGGTGCCACCTATACATAAAAAAAAAACAACACATAAGAGGCGCGCACACATTATGTATACCACGATATGGTTATATAATACCTATACAGCATATTATAATATACCTAATATATTAATTATTAAAATACGTTTATAATTTCTATTGGTAGGTAGGTAGGTATTGTTAGTATACCTATAGTTGGATATAATAATATAATATACCGTGGTAGTAATTAATAAATATTATATGTGTATAGGTACTCCGAGAGGCAGCGGACGCGGTCAAAAGATCCGTGTTTTCCCCTCCCGTTCAATGACTAGCCTCATTTGGGGGCCAAGCTTTTATTATTTGTATCATCGTATATTGTATACGATTTTGACTGACGCGCGTAGCACGAGAATAAACAAACTAAATAGGAATACTTGTGTTGTAGATATGTACTCATAACCACTTAGGTTTTATTATTATTATTATTATTATTATTATTATTATACATTTATACGTACTCTATGAGGTCGCATCGAAGACTACTTTAACTCGGCGAGTATATTCTCTCGACAGCACAACACACTCGAACTCGGTAATAATATTGCCGCCGCCATATTACATTATATAAGACGTGCGTGCAAAACAACCGATCAAAAATTGTATTTTTTTATATGATAGAGAAGGAAGTATTTGTACTTAAATATCGTAGTATTTGTCAATAATAATAACAAAAACGTCGGTTAATGTAATATTTTTTTCACTGCTGGAAGTAGTTTAAAAAAATACGGTTCACCCACGTTTTTTGATAATACAGGGGGTAGATACTTATATATAAATACAAAATAGGCACTAATTACAGCGGTCTGGTGTATCGAAAATATTCTTGTAATAATAATAATAATAATAATAAAAGAATAACATACATAATATATAATGTATAATATCGATAGCTGTGGCGGCGGCGGCGGCGGCGGTGGTGCAAAAGCAATTTTCTCGTAAATTATGGTATTTACGTATAGACAATTTGGGTCGGAATAGATATATGGGAGGACTATACACCGTGCGGTTGCGGCTGCAGCCAAATTACGGGTCGACTCGGGACCATTCGTGTATATTATACCCATACTACAACAGGTACATGATATTATATGGTATAGGTACTTATACGAGAGTGTGTGTGTGTGTGTGTGTGTGAGTTTTCGATTTTGTGCGTGTCTGGTTCGCGTGCGTCTCTGTTCTGGTGATCGTCATCGTCGTAGTCGCAGTCTTCGTCGCCGTCGATGACGACGGTGAATTGGTAGTGGTTTTTTTTCCATACAATTCCTGCTATATAGCTCTGCTGCAAGCTGCCGAACGCGGTTATGATAATGCCAGATGTATGTATAAGTCTCCTACCTACCCGAAGTACCCGTGTGTAACGCGCGCGCTATGTAGCAGTTGATGGATAAAAAAATAAAAAAAAACAATCGGAGAGGCCTTGAGGTCGAATACACCCTGAGGCCTGCATATAGGTAGACTTCATATACCTAAGATATACCTACTGTACCTAGCTGTATATAGCTGCTGCTCCTGCTCCTGCTCCTGCTCCTTCTCGATCACTTACTTCAGTGGTGGCTCCTTATTATTATACGCATCGACTCGCCGTTGGCTATACCCGGGCTATATATATATATATATTTATTATAAATGTGTCTTGTGTGTGTGTGTGTGTTTGTAAAAAATACAAAACGAATAGCCCGCCTACAAATTGGTATTTTCAATATGAATAATTAATCACGTCTCGGGACTGACGAAAAAATATAATAATAATTCCGACTTTTGTGTATAGGACCCGACCGCGTGCCAATCGCCGGCACTATGACTTAGAAAAGCGCCGCTGACGTATTGCATATATATTGTTCATTAATATATTCAATATTGTATATTATTGAAGATATGCGCGTATAAATCTGGACATGTGCAACAACCTATATCCGATTTACTTCCGCGTTCCTCATTCAAATATAAAATTATTATTTTAGTCGTCGGTCGGGTTTCAATTTTATTTTTTATCAACAATTTTGACTATTACATGAACTGTACGTTTCTATATATGACCCTTTTCTTTTGAGCTATATTTAAGTCTTTTGCTTATAGGTATGCAATATTATGCGTACTATAATAGTCGAATTTAATGACCATCTTGCTTATATTATATTGACAGCTTTATGTCAAGATAAGTGTAGGTATATGGGCGCAAGAGAAATAGTCAACTCCTTAGGCCTTATTTTTATGTATGCATAAAAAACATAACATTAAACAACATAATTATAATCGTGTACAATAAAAAGGAAAACAAATTTTCAGAATTTTGTGTAAAATTTATTTTTTACGAATATTCTGGAATTCATGCGCTATAAATCGTGTTGGTGAACGACAGCCTGTTATTATTTTAATATATCGTAAATTAGAAGATATTATATCCGACATATTTTGATGGATCAATAGTACTTAGGTATATAATATTAAGCAAATAAAAAAATATTTGACTGTTATTTTTTTAAAAGATCGACTATTTGAAAACATAATTAGTGCGAAAATTGAATAAAATATTGAATTATTCCTCGAAGCCCGTTTCTCTTATCAATCAAAATTGGTTTACATAATATTATATACTATAAATATTCAACCGACGTGACTAATAGATGCTGATCAAAACAATCGGTTTTCTGCTATACAACAACCATCGTAATAATTCGTTGGTAAAATAATAACAAGCAATAATAAACCAATAAATAATAAATGATAATAATAATATAATAGCGGCGCAGTGTAACCGGGGAAACGTGCACAAATACGTTTTCATATATAATATAATTATTATGCGTTCGAAATGTATGTCTCTAATTTTTACTTTTATCACTCGAAATTCCCATTGTCTTATTCGTTTTATCGTTTCGGAGCTTATTGTTACTCGTGAGAGTACCTACAACTACAGCAGCAGTACCAACGACAACAATAAGGTTCGTGGAGAGTACCTATAAAATAAAATAAAAACCACCGGCATTACACCAGAGGTAATTATACGTCTTAACGTCGTGTGCGCTATCGGTGCCGTAGCGGAAGATAAATAAAATACCGTGTATATATATATAGGTGCATATTATTATACTTACTGCAACTTCTTTTGCAACAACGGTGGTTAATTGCGTATACCTACATAATAGTAGTAACAATAATACGGACCTGTACACGATGATGATGATGATGATGATGCTGATGATAATAATAACAATAATCATAATAATATATAACAATAATAATAGTGATATTTTAACCGCTCGGCCGTGGTGGACATTATATAAACTGCATGACGTATTAAGTTTATTAAACATCGTACTATGATATACGCGATAGCCGAACGATATAATATATTAATTCATAGTCCGACGATTGTCATCCATTATAATATATTATTAATAATATTCGTCCGTCGTCGATATCGCATGTGCACCGCGAGCGTTAATTAAACGGGCTGCCTACGCGCGTAGGAGAATCGTCGTCGAAACGATTGTCTTATATTATCATACTATTTTTCCGTAGTCTCTCTCCGCCGGATTCCATTCGTTTCGTTTGCCCCTCAGTTTCTTAATTACACGCGGCCAACGCCTCCGCTGATTACATCGATCATTAAAGAGAATATCCATGACTGCGAGTGTGTGTACGGTAGGTAGGTATACATATATTATTATATATAGATAGGTAAGCGCGTATTTGTAACACCAACTCTTTATACTCCCAGAAACGCTGTACGTATCGGTTTTGAAGAGATAATTCTTAACCGTGATGCGATTTCTTCCGCTCGTATCCACGTTGCTGTGTGCCGCTAGTCGCAACTGTATAATAACTCCACGATCTTACTGTAGAGGCGAGGGTGGAGGGGGGGGGGAGAGGCCTCACCCTATAGCGGAATTTTCTTTCAGAAATATAAATACCTGTCCCGAACACATACACACACACACACACGCGCGCATTAGCTGGAATATTATATTGTTATAAACGTTTGCGCAAAGGACCCGTGTCTGTAGCCGCGCCGCGCGGTCCGCCTAAATATTGACAATCCCGAGACGCGGTGTGCGTGCGTTCAACAAAAAAATAAATACATCTGAAACGCAGCTATTAAAAGCGTCAACCTTTTTACCCCTCTCCTGCATCGTATACACTTAATAATATTACAGCCCCCTGTTCGGGCGTCTGCGGCGGCGTATATACATTTATAATATATGTATATAGCGTATAGGTTAACCCGTCCGCTCTCGCGTTTATGATACAATCCCAATATTTACCTCAGACGGTCGTAAAAAAAAAAAAAAAAAACACTACGACGGTCGAATGGAGAAAGTGTATATAAATAATAGACGGGGCCTTCTAAACTATATAATAATAATAATAATAATACGACGCTCGTGTGAGGCGCGATAAAGAAACGCAAACACTACATATATATGCGCCCGACCAAACCCAACGACGACGGTCGATAGACATCATAAAACTAATTTTTTTCTACTCTTTATTACAATATTCTCGTTTGTGCAAACATACTGCAGTGCGCGCGAGCACACACGCACATATACACGGCAATATAATAATAATAATAATTAGAGTTCGGGACTTCTCTGATTTTCATGTACTTAGTGGTTGTACGATGTACATATTCTCTGTGAGATATTTTATAATATTTATTTTGTAAAATTATGAAATGCAGTGTACTTTTTTGTATTTTACAAAAAACGCATATTCTTCCAATGCATTAGTACCTAATTTTAACAATATAATCAAATAAGCCATTAGGTACCTGAAACCTACTAAATATTTGCGAAAACTATAGCTTTAGAGTACTTTTTTTGTAATTTTAAGTGCCATATTCAAGCATATTTTGAACATATTGTTAGTTCGATAAATTCCGAACCCTAATAATCATATATTTTTTTTTGTCTATACGCAGGCGAACTGAGCACCAAAGAGCCGTTAGATCGGGAATCCCGAGTTTGGCACGAGGTGATCGTCGAGGCCAGGGACCAGGACGGCGGGGTCAGAGGTCGCAGCAAGCGCGTTAAGGTCAAGGTGGCCGTGACAGATGTCAACGACAACGCACCCGTCATCGTCGACCCACAACAAGACGTGGTGGCGGTCCGCGAACAGCAACCTCCCGGTGTCGAGGTGGTCACTGTAAAGGCGACCGACCCTGACCAGGGCAACAACGCTACGCTCACGTATTCCATACTCAAAGGTACGTTTGTCTTACATGATTAAAGGTCAATAAATAAGAAATTGGAACACTACCTCACCCCGTGGTGTATATATTATATACAAATATGTATTTCGTTTCATAATTAATGGCGTTTCCGAAAAATTACCCGCCGAATGGCAACATTGACTGAATATTGCAGGACCACATGCACAGTCTAATATAATTTAAGTTAGATATTATTTATTATATCGGTCTGTGGTTTAGTAACTAGCATGCACTCATTAGTGAGTAGGTTCTGTCTACCTTAAGAGTTTGTGTGTGCCACAAATTTATTTTCACCATTATCGTTTATAACCATTGTAAGAATATTCTTTTTAAATATTGTACAGAATTCGCTTTTTTAATTGTTTCACACCTTATATGACATTGGTGAAATTTTGAGTGGTTTGATTTAAACCACTCCCCGACCTGCTGCACCAGCAACTCGATATAATATTACTACTTACTATGGTACATAATACATTATATCATTATAATGCAACCGTTCACGTTTTGTAGGCCGCGATTCCGATGGCAACGGCGAGTTTTTCATCGATCGCATCACGGGCGTGATCAGAACCAAAGTGTCGCTGGATCACGAGGAAAAATCCATGTACAGACTTTCGGTGGCGGCGACGGACAACGGACATCCGCCCAAACAGACGATTCGCATGCTCAGGGTCGAGGTGCTCGACTTGAACGACAATCGACCCACGTTCACCAGTTCCAGTCTCGTGTTTCAGGTACGGAATCGTTTTCTATTCCATTCCATTGCAAGAAAATTAAAATAAATAATATGTTATGTGTGCTGTTGGATAAGTTCGGCTCTCGCCCATACTCGATGTTAATGTGCATTATATACGGTGGCCAAATTCGAATTCGCCCCGCGGCTAATTCCCTGCACGCACGCGCAACCCGACGGTGCTCTAGCTGCTGCATCAAAATAAATAAAACCGAGTTTCTACCGCACACAATGCCACCGAGTTTTCGATAATCATTTATATAAATCGGAAAACACGATATCATCCGTGTATATATGTAACCAGTTCCTCTCGTCGTCGTGTGTGTGTGTATATATATAATTTTCGTCGCCCAATTTTTTCGCTCGGCAATAAATTTGAATGTCTTTCGTACGTACACGCACACACACATTGATATCGTAGAGCGTCCCGCCCCTAGCGCACATTTCTGCAATCCGGAATAAATTGGATTAGATTGGAGCACATAAATCAACGGAGAAAGGAGGTCCCCAAATGCTAATTTGTGTATGTGTGTGCACGTATATAATAAAGACGGGCGTTGTATACACGAGACTATCGGCTGCATTTTGGAAATACCCAAAAATCTAGATAAAGTCATTATCTGTTAACCTGTTCATTTTCACGTGGTTATTGTTTATAATGACAAAAAAATAATAATAATGAATAAACAAATCAAATGGTGAAAAATAAATAAATAATAAAACTCGCATTCGCCGCCGCCGCCGCGTTGTTGCAATGCGCTTGAAAAATCGAAACTGGTTTTTAGTGTTGTCGTTGTGTGTGTGTGTGTGTGTGTGTGTGTGTGTGTGTGTGTGTGTGTGGTGCAGCAGCAGCCGAGGAATACGATTGCGACCAAAATAAAGAATATAAATAAAATATACGAGATAAAAACAATTCGCCTATATTCAATTGAAACCGGGTTTCAGACGACTACGACAACGACGACGGTGTGTATGTATGTATACTTTTTGCGCTGCGTTTGTTCACTGTGACTTCTCTTTACTTATATTTATTGTTCGACTTTTTTCTTTTCTTTTTTCATTTATTTATTCCATTCTATCTCTCCGTAAGCATACACACATACACAAATGACGAGATCCAGTGCTCACGATAAGGCATTGTTACGCGAGCGAAAAAAAAATCACTTGCATAAAAAATAAAACAAAACAATAACGAAATCGAACTTCTTGTGTTTTACATATTATTATTATTATTATTATTATTGCGCCGACCGACCGACCGATTCCTGTCGTTGTCGTCGTCGTCGTGGTCTGTATTTTCGGTCCTAATGAACGTCTCTTTGTGTGTCCCGGCGATTTCCTGAACGCACTTCGCCCGACGACGTGTACTTTTCGTGAACAACTTTTTTTTCTTCCTCCCCTTACCTTTCCAACGATCCGAATCAGATACTGAATTAGTCACGAACTAACGAGATTTGCATTTATAGTTTTAAAATACCACGCGGACCGTGAAGATTTATACGTTTTCGATTTGGATCGGTTTAATTAAGAGGCTCGCGTTGGTCGAGTTTTACGAAATAAGATTCTAAGTGGACACGGCCGGGGTGGGGAAAAGAATAAAAACGGACAACCGATTTCCTCTCGCGCACGCCGCGCCGCTGCGAGACCACTCGATAACCGGCCGGAGCTGATCCGTCCGGTGATTGTTCCCAAACGAAATTTACTCCAGACCGACACGAATACTAATATGGAATTCCTCGACCGAAACTCGCCTTTTTCGTATATACTCCGTGCAGTTATTACAACGGTAAACGTCGAAAACAACCCATAATATGTATAGGTAAGGTCGAATTTCCGTAAAAACTGTCTGCTTTAGCCATTCGCGTGTCTATATGCTGGCAAATAACGTTCGACGTTTATTAGAACCAAAAAAGAATGTATACAATATTACAACAGTAAATGCTTACGATTTCCACATCCGTGTACACTCGTGTGTAGGCAAATAAGAAAGACTTGTGCGAAATCGCTGTGTATATATAATAAGATTTGTTGTTATTAATAAATTGAGGTTCCGATTTTGGTATTTGACTACAAGTCACCGCATTTATAGTGATGCAGTAGCGAAATATTTTTAATTGACTCTATAAATTACCACGACGCGGTGATATGATTATATTGATTAACCCAAATATGCGTATTTTCAGTAGACGCATATATACTCGCCATATTCAAGAAAACAGTATCAATACTTTCTATAAGTTAAATATCTATAGTCAATATTGATTTTTTTAAATTTATTACTTCAACACGTTGCTTTATTGAATGATTTCGAAAGTCTTATGAGTGTATATATAAGTTGGAAAACCAAATATCAAATTTCTACAGTACAGTGTCTTGTTTTTGAATCGGTACATTTTTCAAAATACCTCGCGGTGGCTTAAGGTTTTTTCGATGTATCAAATTTTGCATTAATGCCACCCAACTTGACAAGTTCATCTATATGTCATATAAGCCCCAGATAAACGTAAACGTAGGTACAGTAGGTACACTCTAGTTTTCTTATAACTTGTCTTGCCTCACTGGAGGCAATGCTAGAAATTCCTTCTTGTATTAATGTCTTGCCTGTATCCGTGGGCAGTATCGGACATTTAATCTTAGCCATCTGACACTTTTATTGTACCCACTTAACAATAATCACTGTTAAAGATAATAATAGGGGCGTAAGAGCCGAGCTCTATTTGGCCCGAAAAGATAATGTCATGTGATACTTACATTATTTTACCCACGATTAACAAATGCTTTATTTTTTTTTCGTCACAGGTGAAGGAAGACGCAGCGGTGGGCAGCATAGCAGGCCGCATAGCGTGTTCGGAGGGCGCGGGCGCCGCGTCTGCGGGCCGTGGCCAGGTGAAGTACACGCTCCGGCACTCAGACGTCAGCCAGCAAGTGTTCGACCTAGACCGGAGCACGGGAGCTCTGATCGTGGCCGGCCGAGTGGACAGAGAGACGAAGGCCACGTACGAGATGGAAGTGCACGCGCTGGACACGGGGGCCAGCACGAACCCACAGAGTAGCTCGGTGTCGGTGCGCGTGGAGGTATTGGACGTGAACGACAACGCGCCGCGGTGGCCGGAAGACCCGGTCGTGGTGATGGTGGCCGAGGACGCGGCCGTTGGCTCGGTGGTATACAACTTCACGGCCTCGGACGCAGACGCGGACGCCAACGCCGAGTTGCGGTACACGGTCGTGCAGCGCCGGCCGATGCAGCAGCGTGGGCCCGAAGCGGCGTTCTCGCTGGACCCGCTGACCGGCATGCTGACTCTGGTCGAACCGCTCGACTACGAGACGACCCGAGAGTACGTGATGGTGGTCCGGGCTACCGATCAGGCTGTCAACGTCACCGAGCGGCTATACGCGGACGTGACGGCCAGGGTGGTGGTGCAGGACTCCAACGACAACGGGCCGAGAATCGTGTCACCGACGTTCCGGAGGCTGTACGCCGATGGGTCGGCTCGGCCGGGTGATTGGCTGTGTGACGTGGTGGCCGTCGACTTGGACGCCGGCGACAACGGCCGCACAGTGTACACGATCACCGGCGGCAACGAACAAGGAACGTTTGGCATCGGATACGACACTGGAGCTCTGGTTTTGGCACGGATACCGGACACCGGCAGGAAACACCAGCTGAACGTGACCGTGGCGGACAGGGGCACACCGGCCAGGTACGCTTACACCACGCTCGAAGTGGCGTTTACCACGAGCGCCGAACAGTCGGTGCAATTCGCCCAGAAGCTGTACGCCGCCAACGTTTCCGAGGACGCGCCCGTCGGTAGTTTCGTCGCCAAAGTCACGGCCAACTCCAACGACAACCGTAAGTCATAGTTTAATAATAGTTATTATTCGTTTAGCTTTTGGCGATTTTAGATTGGTACTATTTAACAGCGCGGGTCGGGGAGACACGATAACAATATTATTGATGAGCACCTACTCATAATATTTAGACTACATCACACCAGAAATAAACAAACCGTAAATTAAATTCCACGACGTTTCATCATTGCAGGGTAATAACGTACCCGTAGTCAAGTGCCTTTCAAAAGCACAAATTTAACACTCATAAAATATTTGTGTTACCGAATTTCTTACCCCAAACCTTCTACTTCAACACGACACATGTCCATTATTATTGTTTTTCTGATATTTGACCAGCATATAACATTGTATTTAGGTTCAAAGTATATATTATGTATATTCAATAGTTACGTGTAAAGAAACTTATATAAGATCGGAATCTTATAGTCGTACTACTCGTACTGCTTTATAATGTGCGTCGAAGCTGTTTAGCATATATAGGACGTGAAGCCCGAGATGATTGGATTTCGGATCTCGAGAGCGCGACTCGATATTAAAAGTCGTTAAATTTGCAATAATGAATAAAGAGTATAATTATAGTAACCTATCGATTGAAAATCGAAACGTTGATTGCTATAACGTTATTATAACCTACAGTTATCTGCGCTCAAGTAATATTCGAAATCTTATTACAAGGTTGGCGTTATTACAAAAAAAAAAAAAACCAAACCAAACCAGTAATTATTATAAGTTGCTATATTATATTATTTAAATCACGTCGCCGACGAAACCACATCACAATCATGTCTCCTCACGTACCAGCCATATATTATAATATACCTATGTTGGTACGTCAGTAGTAGGTAGGTATATTATAGTCGGTATATAAAACCATTTAATATTAATATCGATAAACGCGACTCAAAGGTCGTTACATACACTCGTACCTAAATTATAATATACACATAGTAAGTGGTCGCATAAATACCATTGTGCCGGCATGATGACGTGTTCTCCACCACTATACGGCGTGGAAATCGTATTACAACCGTATTGGTTTCATCTGTTTCAGGGATATCGTACAGCATACCTGAAGGCGTAGCCGACAACTGTTTTCGCGTGGACAAAGACCGGGGAATTGTGACGTTGCAAAATCGAATCGACCGGGAGCGGACGTCTCGGTACGTGTTGCCCGTGTACGCGACGGACGAGGTGAAATCCAGCACGGACGTGGTGACGCTCGATGTGGGCGTACTGGACGTGAACGACCACAGTCCCAGGTTCAAGCACGACTCGTGTCACACACTGATGGTGCCCGAAAACCAAGAACCGTCTGTGATCCGCACAGTAGCTGCCGTGGATCCCGACTGGGGATCCAACGGACAGGTGGTGTACAGCATCGTCGGCGGCAACGGCGGCAACAAGTTCCACCTGGACCCGAAGACGGGCGAGCTGACGGCCAAGACGCTGGACCGGGAGGTGCAGGCCAAATACCAGCTGCAGATAGCGGCCCAGAACCGGGGCAGCACGACGGCCGGCCATTGCAATCTCACGGTGATCGTCGACGACGAGAACGACAACGACCCGAACTTTGAACAGAGCAAGTACGAAGCGGTCCTGTTGGAAGACGTGCCGCCCGGTACCAGGGTGCTGACGGCCAAGGCGCACGACGCGGACGTGGGTGTAAACGCCAAGATAACGTATTCGCTGTCCAATCAGACGGAAAACGTTTTCCAGATCGACAACAAGACCGGAATCATCACCACCGTCCAGTGAGTTTCGGCAGCATTATAAAATTAATTTAAGCGTCGATCATAAATAATACGATCTTTTTTCTAATTTGTTTTACCGATTTTTATTTTTAGAAGTCTCGACCGAGAACGGCAACCCAACTTTTGGCTGCAAGTCGTGGCCAGGGACGGTGGAAAGTACAACCCACGGTCGTCCACGACGCTCGTCTATGTCAAAGTACTGGACGTCAACGACAACTTGCCGATGTTCACAAAATATCCGTTCACCGCGGAAATACCGTCACATTTACAGCCCGGAATAGACATCGTCAGGGTGTCGACGGTCGACAAGGACGAAGGTTCCAACGCAGATGTATTATATTCGTTCAAGGAAAACCAAGAGGCCGCCAACCGGTTCCGGATCAACCCCAACACGGGCGTGGTGACGGCATCGTCGAGTCTGGCCTCAGACAACGGCCAAGTGTTCCATTTGGAAGTAACGGCCACCGACAAGGGAAACCCCCCTCAAAGCTCATCAGGCCTGTTGGAAATAAAGATTGGTGAAAACTTTGATCGGATCCCCGTCATGCGGTTCAAAAACTCCACCTATCATGTAACGATACCGGAAAATTTGGAGCAACACAAAGAAGTGCTTGAGGTAAATATACCATTTATGTTGCACGCTATCATGTACGCTTGTGTTTAGTTTTAATGAGACCTATTTGTACAGTGAAAAACCTTGAAAATAACGTTCTTGTTTCCCTCGTGTGTCTTTTAGATTTCGGCCTATCGTAGCGACGGCCGGAAACAAAAAGTGTTCTACAAGTTGGCCCCGGTCAACAACGAAAATGGAATGTTCTACATCGACGAAGAAACGGGAGTGATACGCGTTGGCCGGTCGGAGGGTCTGGATTACGAAACGTACAAAGCGGGAGTGCACTTGGTGGCCATCGCTCAAACCGACGCCCCCGCGTCGGTGTTCATGTGGGGATACGCCGACGTCTGGATACATCTGTCTGACCAAAATGACAACAGCCCGGTGTTCGCTCAAAGGGAGTACACGGCCACGGTGGCCGAGGGAAACTCCAAGGGCGCTTTCGTCGTGAGGGTGGCGGCCATCGACCCAGACGACAACGAGAACTCGAGGCTGTCGTATCACCTGGTCGACGGCAATCACGACAACGCTTTCGTCATCGACCCGACCGACTCCGGCATAGTCAAGACCAACATCGTGCTGGACAGCGAGATCAGGGACACCTACAAACTGACCGTCATCGCGACCGACGAGGGTACGCCTCAAATGACCGGCATGGCCACCATCCGGGTGATAGTTATCGACATGAACGACAACCGGCCGTCATTCCCACCGCGAGCCGCCATTAACGTCAAAGAAGGTACGTGCAGAGTGCATTATCATTACTACGGTATAACTGTAACATATGGTATTACGTATGACAATAACAAATTAGGTACCTACATAATATTATATATTAATATATTTACCATATTTAGTATGCACCTACAGTACCTCCTATAAGCTAAAATATTATTTATTGGCTTTTTTTTATAAATATACATTTGTATCACTTTTAGTCGTTCATATTTTTTTAAAAATAATTTAAAATCATATTTTCTTTGTACTTATTATAGGTCTGGAAGTAGGAAGCATGATCACTACGGTGGTCGCTAACGACGTGGACACGTACCCCACTCTGACCTATTCTTGGGCGCCCTCTGTGGGACCGGTGGATCGGAAGCTTTTCGCATTGGACAGGTACAGCGGCCGCGTGTCGTTGATCGGAAGTCTGGACTACGAACAAACACGGACGTATCGCTTGGGCATAGTCGTATCCGACTCGGAACACACGGCGTCCACAGAGCTGACTATCATGGTGACCGACGACAATGACAACTCTCCAGTATTCGACCGTCCTTACTATACGTTCACGATGACAGGTTTGTTTTGTAAAAATATCTCATAAATGTTGACATAATATCTAAACGCATGTGTATTTTTTACTTGTACAGAAAACGTTTACGGCGAGTCGTCAATGCAAGTCCTCGCGAAGGATTTGGATTCTGGGCTGAACGGACAGATCAAATATGGTCTAGTGAACGACTTGAACGGATTTAGGATCGACCAGCAAACCGGCGTCATCACTGCAAACCGAATGAAGTTCGACCAAAAATTGCTACAAAAGGTAATGATTGAAAAAAAAACAATAAAATTATACATTGAAAATAACCGATTGATTATATTAATTGTATTGACATTAAAATATGTATTAATTGCGATTTCTTTTGTAGGGCTTTGTCGATTTGTTGATATCAGCCACCGACCTAGGAACTCCTCCACTTTCCACTGTTGTCGCAGTTCGCGCCAACATACAAAATACGGTTCATTCAAACACGGTGAAATTTGCACAAAACGAATTCAGGTACAAATATAACCGCAAAACCACGAGGTCCCGTCGTGACGAAAATACTATCGGTGCATTTTACTCATTTTTTGTACTTTTTTTTTACTTCTATAGAATATCGGTTCGAGAAGACATTGTTTTGGGAGAATCATTTTTGAAATTATTGCCCAGCTACTCGGCAGACAGTTCAGCACAGTTCAAAATTGTTGAAGGCGATGACGAGAAAAATTTCGACCTTGTAAGTCCGACCGGCGAGCTTTTCGTTAAAAAACATCTGGACCGAGAAACCCGCGATATATATTCACTGAAAATCACAGACAGCGTCAACAGCTCTCACGTGTTTGTCCACGTGATTGTCGACGACGCCAATGACAACGCACCTCAGTTCACGGCGAACGAACAACAGAGTCTTCTATCTTTGCCAGAGAACACGCCCGTCGGACACTCGATCGTCCGGATGATCACTAGCGATGCAGACACTCCGCCAAACTCAGACGTTTCCTATGAGATAACTTCAGGCAACAGTAAGAATTACTTTGACATCGACCGGAACACCGGTGACGTTTTCGTAAAGTCCTTGTTGGATTGCGACTTGGACGTGTCGGAACACAATCTAGTGGTTAAAGCCCAGGACGGTGCGAAATCGCCGGACCGACAGCTGGCCACGGTGAAGTTGCTCAAGATACGGCTGGAAGATGTCAACGACAACACTCCGAGATTCCCCGTCTCGGAGTATTTGGAGTTTGTGGGCGAAAACGAGCCGATCGGCGCGCTGGTGTTCACAGCCAAGGCGACGGACGCAGATCGCGGCGTTTACGGACAACTCAACTATTCCATCGCGTCCTCGGCCAGCTATTCAGGCGCTGACGATTCGTGGAAAATGTTCAAAATCGACGCGGCCTCAGGCCTAGTGACAACCAACGCTGTGTTCGACTACGAAGCGAGGAGCAAGTACACGTTTACGATAATCGCCAGCGACGCTGGAGACAAGAACACCAAGGTACGAGTGAAGATCGAGATCGAGGGCAAGGACGAGTTCGCGCCGCAGTTCATCGAGCGGACATTCAAGTTTATGGTGAACACTGTCGACTTGCCCGTTGGCTATGTGATTGGACACGTATCAGCCACCGACCGGGATAAAGGGCCTGAAGGACGGGTCGTGTACCACCTAACCACGCAGAACGCGTACTTCAAGGTGAACCGAACGACAGGGGCGATAATCGTGAAGAAGAAGATCGACGCCAACTTTGACGCGGCGCAGGACATAAGCCTCGTGGTGACGGCCAGCTCGGGAAAACAAGGGTCACTGACCAACGTGAGCGTAGTCGAGATTTCGTTCGACCCACTTTCCCAGCCAGGCCTTAACCTGGCCAGCAGCAGTTCATCCGGCAGCGGTGTCGGTAGCGGCGGCAGCGGTCAAAACGCAGGCGGCGCTTCCGGCGGAAGCCTGGTGGACTGGATCATCGGCATCCTGTCGGTGGTCTTGCTGGTCGTCCTGCTGCTCGGAGGCATCATGTTCTACTTTCACCTCAAGAACAAGCAGCACAGAAACATCAACAAACCCGAGTTGAGCGGACACCAGCGGACCGACAACACATACGTAGACCCCGGCGCGTTCGACACGATACCCATACGTGGCGTGGGTGGCCAGCAAGTGGTCGGCCAGTTCGCACCACCCAAATACGACGAGATACCAACGTACCGGAACAACAGCAGCACCACCAATTCCGGAGCGGCCACCACGTCTGACCTGTCGGGATCTGAGAAGTCGGGTTCCAGCGGCCGGGGGTCGGCCGAGGACGACGTGGAGGATGAGGAGATCCGGATGATCAACGAGCGGCAAAACGTGGATGAGCTATCCGAGGTGACGGCCGCACGCAACACACAAGAATACCTGGCACGCCTGGGCATCGTGGACGCGCAGACGGTTGTGCAACAAGGACCACCGCACCTGCCCGAGGAAAACCGACGGCTGTCATCGTCTAGGCGTCACCGCAGGCCGATGGAGAACATCGACATGTATGACGAGGACGAGGCGACCGACGGCGACATAACCAACATGATTTACGCCAAACTCAGTGACGTAGGCAGTGAACGAGGCGGCGGCGGCCCCGGCACCGGCGTGGCGGGGGAAGAAGATGGTGGCGGTAGCGGCGGCAGTGGTGGCGGCGGCAAGTCGTCGAACAGCACTGTCTACTCGGGCTCGAAGGTCCCGCCGCCGCAGCCGTCCATGGTCGGGTCGCTCAGCTCGATCGTGCACAGCGAAGAGGAGCTGACCGGCAGCTACAACTGGGACTACCTGTTGGACTGGGGTCCGCAATACCAACCGCTGGCGCACGTTTTCAACGAGATCGCCCGACTCAAGGACGACGCCAACTCGGTGAAGAGCTCCAACAGCGGCGCTGCGTCCACGAGCGGAGGTAGCGGCGGCGTCAGCAAGAAATCCAACGTTCCTAACCAACAGCAGCAGCACATGCACCAAAAGAGTGCGCCGCCCCCGCCCCCGCCACTGTTGACCAACATGGCGCCCAGGGCGCTGTCCTCGTCCCGACAGTCGGGCGCCTCGCAGCAGCACCACCACCACCACCACAACCATCACCATCAGGCTGTGCCGCCGCCCATGCTGCTCGTGCCCCGGTCGCCGATCAGCCACGAGACGAACCCTGGCTTCAGTCAGTCGGTGGCCATGTCACCGTCCTTCTCGCCGTCGCTGTCGCCGCTGGCCAACAGGTCGCCGTCCATATCGCCGCTCCACTCGGCCGCCTCCACGTCGGCCCGGCAGAGGCATCATCAGACGTCGGCGGAGGCCGAACTCAGGCTGTGATAATGATATAACGATGACGTATACGGCGGTGGTGGCCAAGCGATCGACATTCGCCGTCCAAACGGCCACGGCCGTCCAAAGGGTGCTGTTTGTGCGCGTGCGCGACGCGACGCGACGAGCTAAACACAAATACAATAATTAATATCATACAATTTTGTAATTAATTAGTCCAATTATACCAATTTACCCGCGACTTTTTATAGTATTATATTAATACAATTACCTATAATACGTATTATTATAGTCGTCGAAATCGCGTCGTGGTCGTCGCGGTATGTGCACCCTTTCGGCGGCCGTTGCGTTATGCGCCTCGATTTACCATGTAATAAAATAGATTAATTTATACATAGTTATTAGGCTAATTATAATTTACGTGTATATAAATGTGTGTTATGTTATATTCTCGAAACGGCGATATAATCAAAGGTAATGTTTTTTTTTTTGATAACGAAATTGTGATAATTATGAATTGTTTATATAATAAATATATATATATATATATATATCGGATGAGAAGATGGTATCAAAAGCTTATAATATTTAGCGAACATTATAAACTCATTAAAAATCGAGCCGATTCAAGTATATACAATAATATATTACCTATACTATTATAATATGTGTAGGAAGTCGAACGAAGTACCTATGTAAAAGCGTTGCCATACTTGAGACAAAAAATCAAATTTTATTATAACCCTCCAATCGTCAATAATAAAAAATATATTGTAGGTTGCTCACTTTTTTTTCCACACGCGTCTCTTATCATAATAATATCATTATTATTATCGTATACCTACCTACCCATATTATGGCTTTGTATTGTGTATAAATTATTATTTTTATACACAAACATCTAATAATACGTACTAACTATTTATGTATTGTGACGAATCATATTATATAACTACCTAAGCATATATATATATTTCTGTAAATAACTTTATATAAATCGTGTAAAAAAAAATATCGGAACGACTGTATAGTATATTTACTGAACCGTCGGACTTTCGTAAGCCACAGGTGGGTACACAACCTTTCCTATGTACCTCGCGTGGTGCGATTTGCGTCGACGGTTTTCAGCTATTATAGAAGTATATAGAACGATGTGTATTTTGTACTGTAAATATTTTATACATAATATTATATAATTATGATGTAATTTCGTGTTATCATTAATAAATAAAAAATATTTATTCCTGCCATTTTACTTAAATGCAAAGACTGTTTTCAATAACTTTTCTTATTTTTATATAACTTTTTTTTTTTATCGATTTCTGATATGTACTTATTGTATAATTTTTTTTTACTTTACTTTTACGAATGGATAGGTATATTATGCAGTTAAATATAATAATAATAAAAAAAAAAATAGCTAATATTTCAAAGTTAGGTATAGTTTTTTGTAATTTGTTTACCATGTTTTTGTACAAAAAAAAATCGATGTTAAACTTTTGTAAATATGAAATATTAAAAAATAAATCTTGCAATGATATAATATTTACGGTGTGATGTGTCTTACTTTATTATTATAGTTCTGAACAATCTCGCATAAAAATTGTTGAAAATGTCCCAGCATGTCTGTACTAACATATACAGTAACAAAATGCACAACCTGGTAACTGGTGTCTGATTGTGATGTATTTGCAGATTTCGGTGAAAACCGAATGAATCAGTCTATCAATGATTTTTCATATTTTTGTAGGAGGAGTACTTCTTGTGCCTAAAAATGGAATCGGTTTTTCAATCGCAATCTCTTTGCAACAATAATTATTGTAGTTGTACTTCCTGTAGCTATTTTTAAATCAGCAAATTTTCATAATTTGTAACTTATAATTTAATTTATATAACACTTTAATTTGGGGGGTGTTGTTTATCACCCAAAACATCCAGAATTCCAGACATAAACAGTTCCATTTTTAAGAATCGTTTAAGGCAGCGGTTGTCAACCTTTTTGGGTCCACGGTGCCTTTTGATTTTGAAATAAATATACGGCTCCTGTACATTTTTTTACAAATAAAAATGAATACAATATTAATAATTTTAATATTTAATGGAATGGCTGTGCTTGTTTTTGTTGCATAATATTATCAAATCGTACCTTAAATTTTGAAAGCGAGATTCGTAATTCCTTTTCGGTACCTATTAAGTCTTACTCTATAATGTATTTGGTTTTAATAATTTCTAAGGCCGAAAACCTGTTTCACCTAAGTACTTAGAAGCAAATGGAATCAAAGTCCTGATAGCCTTATCGGATACTGCTTCTTCATAGCTATCCAAAATTCTGGTAAATATGATGATGCAAATTTGGATTTTGATGTTATCCGATAACGGCACATTTTTAAGTTGCTTAGCAGCAGCATCCCCAACCATGATAATGGACACCATGTCCATAGCAGCTGGTAAAATTAAATTTTCTGTGATAGTATGAAGGTTTTTACTCTTTGCTATTTGCCAAGCTACCTACTTTATAGGAAGAAAGTAGTGCTTCAGAAAGAATTGTAGCTTGCTTTGTAAAAATATGTTTTTGTTGATTCATTGCTTTTAACTTTGATGTGAAATAATCAAGTGGTTTTTTCTTTAAACTTTGAGGAATAGAATAAACACTGAAAAAAAAATAGTAGTTGATACGAATGTTTAACAGTAAGGCCAACCATAATCTCAGGTTAATATAGTGATTAGTGACACAATAAATGTTTGGTTGGGAGTACTAAAATGAATTAGTTGAATCAATGTACCTAATTAGAAATAGAATAACTATAAAGTAATAGTTGGAATAACTACAAAACAAACAGTTTAATAGACCATAATGAATGGTTGAAATTACTTTATCATATGGTTAAAAAAATAAGTTATAAGTTCTTTTTCTTCTACTCAACAAAATTATAACAGTGGAATACAATATTCAAAAGATACAAAATAGTGCCGATTTAGTGCTAATCGTGTTTTATTATAAATTAAAACATTCACAATTGACAACAATAAAATTATCCAATGATAAACAACTTCTTGTACCTGTTTATTATTAAAATCAGATTAAAAACTTAATAATGTAACGGGCGATGGCAATAAGTTCAGTAGGTACCTAGCAATTATTAAAAATGCGGTAGGATACAATTTTTTTCAATTACCAATAAAAGTAAAACAATAAACTCTTATAACAAATATAGGCAATAATACAATTTTTAATCGACACTAAAGTCTTTAGAAAGTCTCTCATTTTAGGCCATTGAACTATTTTATATATTTAAGACAAAGACAACACTTATTGTACAGTACATCGTACATATATATATATATATAGAAGTATACAAAAATTATCACCTAAAGATCTTGTCTCTCATGTCTAATGACACAAAAATATTCTTAATTTACAGTTAAATATCAGATATAATTGGCAAAGTTGTGCAAGTTTTGGCTCTTCTCCCCTATAAATTCTTAATACAAAAATGGAACTCTAATTAATAACTATACCTTTAGGCACAATGTAGATAAAATGTTATGTACATTGTGCTTATAGGTAACATAACCACTGAATCATTGTCATTATATTATAAAATATTATTGCTTTTTATGTATGATTCAGATTGACTAAGTGTCGATATTGAAATATTAATATTATATTTGTATCTTCATCTAAAACAATATACCTACAAAATGTTTTTAAATTCGGTAATCCGGTATAGTTCTGTTTTCGCATCATTAGGTACGAAAATCTTTATTAAAATAAGTCATTAGGAGATCAGGGAGAATTATTGTTTCAATTCTAATTTTTTTTTCTCGGTTTATAATACCATAGAAGAGTTGAATATGTATCTAACTAAACCTATTTTAAATTTTCACAGAAATACATCAAATAGAAAGGTTTTATATAATGTATAAGTACTTGCAAAATTTAATGTTTGTGTATTCGTCTTATTAACAACCAGATATTTTATTGTATTATTTAAATTCGATTAAGCACCATATTAATTAATAATATAACATAAGTTCTATTTCATACAATAAAATAATGTTCCTATATTTTTTTTCACTATTGCATTAATTGTTGATAATTCACAATTTGTTAGTATTCATAATAAAAAATATAATACATAGCAACAACGCCTAAGGAACATAGACTTAAATCTAATAAATTACAAAAAAAATTCAATCAAACCTCATACTATTGACAATATTGTAACAAAGTGATTGACTTATATTTATTACATAAATAAACAAACAGTAAAACGTTGTGCGATAGTTTAGTACAAATTTGTACAAATGCAACAATTTTGTCTACTCTTAAAAAAAAGAAAGACTAGAAGACACGGCAAAGGTTCACGAATCAATTGGATCAGTCTTGGTATCATAGAAATACAATATCTATTATATCACGACGATGACTCCACCAACATGATTTCATCCTCAGCAGTTTCCCCACCATTGTTTGCTTTCTTTCTAGCACGGTTACTAACGCCAGATCCAAAATGACTAATTCTGTAACAATAAGGAAACAAAAATCAATATTTAAAAATGTTTACTATGGTTGTATGGGAAATAGAAAGTTAATTGTATTTATACTTACACAATGTCTACGTCATCATCGTCCACATCTGATGCTACTTGGAAATAAGGATTTGCAATTGTCGGTCGGAATTTATATCCAGTCATTACAAAGAAAATAAACGTTGCAGTTTCTCTTGAGAATTCATTAAGCCATAACAAATGAAATGGAACTGTCATCTATAAAATATTGAAATGTTATAATAAACTGTTGTTTTCCATACTTCACAAGTAAGACCCATGACTCATAAGGTACAAACAAATAACATGATACTCACTCTAAGCATATAAATCAATATGCGTGTGAAATAAATGTAAGAAACTAACATAACATAAAATTGTTGAAATAACTTTAGTTTGCGTAAATTTATTGCTGCTTTACCATCCGTCTGTGATGCTTCTTGTAGATGTCGTATAGACCTTTCAAGTAAAACAAATTTTAATGTGATAAGTTTGTTACATTAGTTTATTGATGGCAACATAATTACCAAAGAATGGGAAACAAAATTGCAGCGCAGCACATGAAATCGACAAGTAAAAACAAATCCAACCAAGCATTGTGCTGCATATCTCCTTCTTCGGATTCTTGAATAATAGCATAGGCTACGTTAGCTAATACCTGTGAACATTAATATGTTTAAAATATATGCATTAATGTCGATAGCCATTAATCTTCAAACCTGTAATGGTATAACAATCATAAAGATGTTTTTGTCCTTATCCGACAAAACATGTTTGACGAACGTCATTCCAGTACCAATTAGAACAATTGTTATGAATAAAACTGATCCTTTCAATCTAAAACAGAAAACATGAATGATAAAACAAAAGAAAAAAACCTCAATTGTATGTGCAAAAATAATTACAAGTGAATTGCATAGTAGACAAAAGCCCATGTTGCAATGTGCTGCCCTTTGACTTGAATGAAATGGAAATTCAAACCATGGAAAAATAAAGTTGCTGCTTTTAGAAACACTAATAAAGCCATCAGGTAGTGTATTTTGTAAACAGGATAACTGCAATAGAATATTTTATATTACATGTATTGTTGCAGTTGATAAGAAATTAATTTGACTTACGTGCTTCTGTATAAGAAATAAACCCACAATACACCGGTGATAAAATATACAATAGACATAGAAAAATACAAAGATGGCAATGGTATGTCACCAGCTGATAAATAATTTCCATCAGCATTTATCTCACTTATAGTGACCTGTGAAAAATCATGATCAATTTTCATTTTGTACATTAATGATTTTTTCAAAAATAATTATCTAATTTAGGTACCGTAAAACTTTGTTTAGATTTTGGCAATGTGGCATAATTCGGACAGTTGTGGTAATATAAATTATATAATCCTTCATTTGATCTCGTTTTCACATAAACAACAAACTTAAAAAAAAAATAAAATAAAATATCATTTTAAATGCTTAACTGCTATGTTCTTACTTTTATGTTATAACTGTCTGGTTGAGTACCATTTGTAATTGGTAAAGTTTTGTTTAAGTGACTTGTTTTAGTATCTGAAAAGGTCCAAACATATATTAAGTTAATAGGCTATTTTTTTATTTTTTTCAGCATTTATTGAGTTAATATGAAGGAATATTTTCATATCATCAGCAAACATTAAAAGTTGAGAATTACACATAGGCTATATATCCGCAATATTAATAAATAGAGAGAATAGTTAAGGAGATAAATGACAACCTTGAGATATACCAGATATCACATTTGAAGGAGGAAATACCACACCATGAATTCTTACAACTTGCTTTCTGTTTGCAATGAATGATCCAAACCAAGACAGAAGAGATTCGCCTACTATTATTATTCAAAGTACATACCATCTTCAATATCATTCTGGTTGTTTCTGAAGTCATCCATGTTTTCGAATAAATAAAATGGCTCCATGGAATCTGAACAATTAATGGTAACGCTAGACACAAATATTTTGTCATTACCAATTAAATATAAATTCAACTCAATATTTGTAGGTACTACATTTAATTAAAAATGTATAACTTCTAAATATATGGTTGTCTATGACATTGCTTATAAGTTATAAGCTACAATTTTTATAAGGAAAACTTACAGTTTTTTTGGAAAATTAAACCTGAAAACTGCCAGGTTAGAATTCTTTCTTATATCAAGTAAATTAGGAGATTCAATTGGGCAGATTTCTTGTTGAGAATCAATATAAGGATTCCCTTCGTCAAATAGGGACTTTTCAAGCAGCAAGCCATGCTGAAACAAGAAAAACACGACATTATGATATTACAAAAGAATATTACACGACACGAAGATGAGTATATACACAGCGCCAGCTGGTATGATATGTCCACCTCATAATTTTTTAATTATTGAGTGTGATTTTAACTCACGGTTTCATTTAGGCTGTCAGGAGGCAGGTAAAAGTCTACTATTTCCACTTCCAACAGTCCACCACGAAAAAATCCAAAAGTGGTCAGTGCTATGAACCGCCGATCGTCGTCCTACCCGCATACAATGATGGAAACAGCAACAACAACAATGCCAACGGTTATTACAATTATTTGTATCATCGACGAATAAACTCTACTGTTAAAATAAAGTAGGTAGATAGGTAACTTACGTGTATCGGCAAAGTGTGTATCCTGGCTGCCACTTGAACAGCGCGAACAGCCAACAGCGCAAACACGACGAATACCGTCGGTGGCCGGATCGGAAACATGATCGGTCCCGGTATTGGAATGCTTGAGATTTTTGGAGGAAAATTGAACTTTTCTTCGGTGTCAGAACATGGCGGAGCGCGAGTGCGCACGCGAAGGAAAAGCAGCGAACTTCAGCAAAATCACAGTGACGCACAAAAATACGCGATGTCTCGAGACGACCGTACGTGCTGTTTCGCTGATGTGTCCCAGTTTCGAATAATTGAAATTTTTGCGACAACAAATCACTAATTAGTTATTAGTAAGATATTAAATTTACGAAAGACACATCGATAATATTCCTCTTTATTATTATTATTACCATAGAAGATATAACAATGTTAATACTTGGTAATCGTAGCAGCATTGCAGCTGCTGTAGTCGATGATAAGCGGTCATTTTTAATGATAAGAAAAGCCTATAATTGTATTCCAGTATTTCACCTGTTCACACTGTTACACTCTGGTCACAGTATTTTGTAAATCACAATAATATGCACATGATTCTAGTATATAAAATATTATAGGTACTAGAAATTATAATGTAAAATACTAAAATATTCATAACTTATTAACCGAATTAAAAGGAATTAAAGCGCTTATCTGCTATCTTAATAATAATATATGGCAGTCGCGTTATCATATGAAGCATGTTCGTTACTACCATAGACCCAGTATTACGTATCCGTGTTTACACCGTATCGTGTTGTTTTGTAGGTATTGTACCTAACATTTTTTAAGAGTTTTTATGATCTCGCGAAATCTTGCGTTTTTTTTTAGATTATACCAAAATGCAATATCAAAGATACAAAAATTATTAGTTATTACCATGAACTAAGAAGATATCCTCTTAGTTCATAGTTATTACTTATTACCAATTCTGGTGATAACATTTTAAATTTTAATAAATTCGAAATAATGATTAATGATCACATCCATCATCCATATTCATTAGGTATTTAGTTTTCGCTATTCACTTCACGTCAAGTTTTAGTCATGGACCGTAGTTATTACATTAGTAACATTTAAGAGAAAATTGTGCAACTATAATGTTCATGACTATAATGAAGAATACACAAAAGGGAAATTTGCTTTACTTCATTAGTAATGAATCTTGTCGAAGAAAATTTATATAAAATAGAGAAAAAGTAATTAATTATGATATTAACTAGGATTTTCCACTCTGTAAAATTAAAACAGTAAAATATTATAAACTTGCAATTTAAAAATGTTTGTAACACCACTATTAATCAATAAATATAAATGATTTGTAAAAACGAACCGTAATAAATTATGTATCTAATATTACATATTTTTTTAAAACCATATATAAGGATTATTATCTTTAGTATAAGCATTTTAATATTCTGCATACAATATACTTATCATCATTTTTTTTGTAGATGGTGTGTCAGGTCTTTGCAATGAGAACGTATTGAACATAGTTATTTTAACACTATGATTAATGGACATAAGCTATCAAATTTAGTCCAATTTTTTAACTTAACTAGAATACCACCAACTACTTTTGAAGAACTGGTTATTTTAATGGACCCATTTCTTTAGAGAATACATTCAAGACCTGATATTCTATCAATTAGAGAAATTTTAGCACCTATATTAAGGTTAGTTTTTATATAATATTTATTAAAAAATATGATATTTTGTAGGAGCATTAGATGGAAAATATATTGTACATCAAGTATGTATATTTTTATTTCAAAAAAATTAGAGTATAAAAAGGCCAATAGATCTTATGATTCACTTAGAATGTAATGTTTAATTAAAATTAAATGTATTATGTTCAGTAAATGATATCATTATTGTTAAATTTTTCCTGGCATTTCCAAATATTGGTTCTATCAACTACAATTGTAAAGGCTCACATGGTACCATTCTTTTGGTACTATCTGATGCCAATTATAATTTTACATGTGTTGATATTGGAGTGTTGGGCATGTGTAGTGATGGGGGAGTTTTCAGGGTGTCTGAAATGGATAGAAGGGTACTACAGAATAATTTTAATTTCCCTAACACTTCACCTATAAGTGGATATTTTAAAGACTACCCTTATTTCATTGTGGTAGATGAAGCTTTTCCACTCTTAACAAATTGAATGAGACCATATCCCGGATGAAGAAATAAAAACTTATCTTTGAAATCTACCATTTTCAACTATAGGTAATTTATTGTGTAAAAATTAAATAATAATAGGTAATTTATAGAGGTTGACTGAATACAAAATGTGTATTGACAAAAAAAACTAATAATTTAAACCATTTTTTTGATACTATCAAGATTGAGACGAGCAAGAAGATGCTCGTGACGTATATACCGAGGAGTGATTATTGCTTCTGAGCTGTGATGAGTATCATCAAAACAACACTCAACAGTGCCTCATAATTTAATTTTAAAAAAACAAACTGAGTCAGTTAATACAATAGGTACTTTTGTCTATCAATATCTAATATTTACAAAAATTGTATACATGGTTACCCTTTACATGCACTTCATTTCTTTTTATTATTAAAATCATTTTTATTTTATAGTTTTGTACGCATATTTACACCCCTACATGTCTTGGCAGAATTGAAAACATTACAAATCAAAATTCAGTCGGTTTAGTTCCAGTGGGTCAAATGGGAACAAATTTTTACGACTGAAATTCAAGAAGGATAAGGTCAAATCTAACCGATTACTTTGCCACAGAAGGTAGTCTTCTGTTTCAGTACGACCATGTATAATTCAATTTTGTGAAACTAATAACTATTTATAACTATCAATTACAAATAAAAATATTTTATTAGATTAATAAAAAAACAATGTTTACTTATTAACATAACATCAAAAAAATTAAATAATCAAATAAAAAACATTTCTTTCTCATTGAACTTTAAGTTGAGTATAAAATAAAAACCATAAGTATCAACAAATTAATCATTTATTTGTTCAATGACAATAGCAGTTAATTGTCCCTGGAGCATTCTTTTTTTTCTTTTTTAGTAACTCCGACATTAATCTTGCCCAATGTGTACTGAACTCTGTATCCTTGTTGGACTAAGACTCAATAATTACAGGCTCCAATGGTGAAATAGGTCTATTACGCTTTAGTTCTTGTTGAAAACAAACATACATTTTGCAGTGATTAAAAGTAAATATTGTAGCTTATAAAAATACATTTTTGGAAAATATTTCATTAATTGGTCTGAGTTTCAGGGATGAAGTACAGAAAAATACAAGATTACATACTTTGTACAGACTTGTATTGTTTTTCATTTGAACTATTTATTTTGCAAGGCAGGTGGTTGTAGGTATAAGGTTGTCAACAGTACTATTTAACAATTTGTGCACAATAAAATTAAAATACATGTTAACATTTCTAATGCCTGTATGCATAGTCAATTTATGTTTCATATAAGACATTTTAAGGCTGTTGAAAGAATATTTCGAATAGTACCAGTATTTCCAAGCTTTTGTACTGAGTATATTCTGTAAAAATTAAATGTATAGTAAAGCTAAAGCGAGTTATTAATAAACTTATGAAATTATTGTTTTCATACTTTGAAAGCAAACATGATTCAAATTTCTAAAGCAATAAAAGCATTTATTAATATGATGTGGGTATAACCACTGCTATAATATTACTTTTACTATACACGTTTGGTTTTAGAGTTACATGCACATATCTGTAACCACGCAGCCAAAAAATGAATATATTCAACTATAGGGACCATCGGATAGGGTAACGTTTGGTTACAATGGTATCGTGTGATAATTATATCAATATACCATATGGTATAGCTTAATGGAACCAAACGGTTCAGCAAATTTTAACACATAGGAGAAAATTTTCCACACGACAAGAAACGTTGTAGGTGACAACTCCCATAGTGAACCCCCCCCTTGAATGATGATTACGATAACCTACCGCGTACCACAATTATAAAGAAAGTTCTTTATAATTGTGCTACATATTAAGAGATCACGATCACGGCTATACAGTATAAATATTCTTAATCTATGGTACAGAATCTCTAGTATAGATCATGGCCACGATTTAAATAACCATTGTTATTTAGCCATGGCCCATGGTAGCCACTAACCACATGTGCCTTATAAACCCACAACATAACAAATTGCACATCCATTTTAGGTACTCTTATTTTTAATATTAGAATGAAATAGTGAATCACGATTAAAGAAAATAAAGTGGAGTGAATTAACCGATGATCAAATTTAATTGTGACTTGTGGGCATAGTACCAACTATTTAAGTCATCTCTTAGGTTTTTTTTATATTTTAAAATTGAAGGAAATTGTGAACATTTGCTTAGAAATAGTAAAATTGTTAGAAATTCTGCTAGTGCTAGTCTTTGTATGATTCTGCAGAATTGTACATTATGAGAAGTCAACACGTTAAAGATACATCTTTCAGCACAAGACCAACAACAAAAGAAATATTTATCAAACAATTAGGTATTATACAATACACTACTAACTTAGTATTATTAAGTATTTTAGTCTGTTAACTTTTTTTTCAATGAATTATTCTGACTTTCTTGATACATTCGGATACACTATAATCTGCGAGTTGTGACTATAATACCTGTAGGTCTATAAGCTAAGCCCTAAGGTTATAACCAGGGTTCGGATTTTATACCACCAAAAATCATAAAATATGCGTTATAATATGAGCAAAAAATCCGTAAAATATGCTCTATAAATATGCCCAAAAAACATAAAAAATAGCAACAAATAAAAATA
Organism: Myzus persicae; assembly: GCF_001856785.1. Taxonomy (NCBI): domain Eukaryota; kingdom Metazoa; phylum Arthropoda; class Insecta; order Hemiptera; family Aphididae; genus Myzus; species Myzus persicae. The sequence continues at coordinate 960,521 of NW_019101246.1, read as the reverse complement.
AATCAGTCTGTTGTTTCATCGATACTCACCCAGGTCCCAGATGCGGTTATTAGCTATTTGAGTCCTAATTTTTTCGATAATTTCATTGTAAATATTATCAACGTACAATTTTCTCACTGCTGATTTGTCTGGATTCTGGAATATGATTTTTAGTATATATTTCTAAAGTTGTCGAAACTTTGCATTGGATAACTTGTTTAATGGTATATTTGCAGAAATAAGAGTCTTGCATAGATCGATATTAAAACTACATTTTGGTGGAATATTTGTAAATAACTGCTGTTTCTTTTCAATTTTATTTTGCTCTCGATTAATGGCTTAAATTTTTCTCCGTTTTTAAGTGTTGAATAGGGTTAAACTTTTTGTCACTATTAACCTTACATTCACACAATTTGAAAAACAGTATACTTGCGTCAACAGTAAAAACCTCATCGCCAAACTCGGACACAAAATGTCTTAGTCTCGTATAGTTCGATCTTCGATGTTTTATCTTTCGGCATTTTACGTTTAATATCGAAACAGACAAACAAATAATACACAATCGAATAAAGAACGAATATGAAACGAAATCGAAGGATACGGAGAACCGACTGAAGCTGAAAATTGAAATACCTACGACAGTCGACGGTAGGTATATTATAGAATCTACAATTTTGTGGAACAATAACAGATAAGAAGGTATAATTGTATAAATGTATAAATATATTCGACGCAAGGGGATTTTTCTCATTGATTCGCATAAATGCATACTATTTATAACTTATAAGTTTTAACATATTATAACGCCTACAAAATATAATATAATTTTACACTTTTTTAAGCTTTATAATTGCCCTATTTATAGACATTTAAAATTGTCTTTCTTTTTTAGTTTATTTAAATTCATGTATAATAAAATGTTTGTCAATTTTCTAAAAATTTAATCGAAAAAAAACCAAAGCCCAGGTTAGGTATTTATAAATGACAAAACAAAAAAAATGGATGCACCCACATGAGAATATTACCTAACTTATGATTTTGAAATACATGCATACTGCAATAAATATTAAGAGGGCGTTATGGTACCGAAATTCGGCGGTAAAAACATGGTTTCGTACTTCAAGTTTTCCTCAGCTCTCGATAGTCGTAGAAACATGATTTTTTCACCAAAATAAACGTGAGAAGTTCCTCTAGATTTTGTCGTGCCAGATTTTCGAATTTTTTTTTCAAACCGATTATATTTGCATTTGAAAATTTCAAAATTTTCACAATTTTTAAAAAATTATATAAAATAGACAAAAATAGATATCAAAAATCTGGCACGACAAAATCTAAAGGAACTTCTNTTTTAAAAAATTATATAAAATAGACAAAAATAGATATCAAAAATCTGGCACGACAAAATCTAAAGGAACTTCTCACGTTTATTTTGGTGAAAAAATCATGTTTCTACGACCAATGAGGGCTGAGGAAAACTTGAAGTACGAAACCATGTTTTCGGTAAGAAAAACACGATTTAACAGCCGTTGTGTGCTGCTGAACTGACTATAGCGGCAGCGTTCAAAAATAGTGTTCATACCACTACCCCGCGCTCGACTGTAGCCATACCGCACCATAGTTCTTATCGCGACCGGCCCGCTTGCCGTTTATAAATAATCGGTACGAAAACAATAATTATTATGTTGGTGACAGAATTGTTTTCATAATACCCATATTGAATTTTATATTTCGTAGTTTCGTACATTATTATTATTCTGCTCGCCGTGTCTTACACCAACTAAAAATCTCACATCCTAAAATTAACCAAAATATGCTTTCAAATTTCAATATTTCTTTAGAGTATTTTTTTAATATCTAAATTTACCAAAGTTCTATGACTTCCTAAAAATAATGACATATTTTACAAATTGTTCATAATGCAAATGAAATTGGTTTGAAAATAAATTAATAGTACAGTTTTTTGTGCTTATTTTGGTACTATAATCATGTTTTAGTGACCCACGAAGCTTGAGTACTTACTATTGGAATTATATAAGCTGAAGAGCATAATTCTTCCCTCAATATTTTACTGGGTCTCTTAATGAAATATAGATATTATAAAATATGCGAGCTATATCCATAAGCGCCCATAGCTAACATTTTAGGGGGGGGGGGGGTGTGAAAATAAAAAATTTCGGGGCAAGTGCCCTGTCTTGCCCCCCCCCCAATGGGCGCCCATGGCTATATCGAGCTTTTAAAGTAGTGCTTTGATTTTCAACTTCGATAACTTTTCTGGTGGCAAAGTGTTAAAATATATTATATACACATACAATCGTTAGCATACATAAGACACACACAATGTTGAGTTAGCTAGTCCCGGGACAAGTACAGCAGCCCGCTACTAAGGAACTCCGGATAACCATACAATTCGTAAGTTTTTCGTTCTACTAAATTTAATATGTAACTAAGATTGTTGTAATTTACTGTGTAATAATACAACATATCAATTGGAAGAACAACAACATGGATTTGAAAGGAATGATTTTTAAGCCAAATTATTTTGGGGGTAAATCTTCGAAGGACAAAGACAATTTTATTGAAAAGTTTGGAATAATAGCAATAATGAATGGATGGGGAGATACCATATTACCTTAATTGGAAATAAAGATCTTTTGCGAGCTCAAATATACCCAAGAAAATTGAGGGTGAGGGAAACACTTAAACAGTGTATAATGAATATGATTCAGTTGTGCTATAAATTTGATAGGAATATGACAGATGTAGAGATTTGCGAAAAAATATTAAAGGGTTTGCCTGAAAAGGTAGGTATATGAAAAAATTGGACTTTTAAAGAATAAGACAATAGAAAAGATAAAAGCTAATAGTGTGGAAAAGTATATATGAGTTGATGACATTTTTAAGAATCCCAGAAGAACATAGTATGGCAATTAAAAAACCTACTGAGAAAGTAGGCCAAAATTTTAAAAGATAACAATTATTCAAACAATAATCTTTTTTCTCAAAGCGCTGAGCAGAGAATTAGCAATAGTAATTAGAGCAAGAACGGTTATAATAATTGTTTACCAAACGTAGACTTTAGGAATAACAATTATAATCCAAGCAGTTATGTTTATGGTAACTGGTTGCATAATACCTACAGGCCATGACAATAATAATTATAAACAGGAGGTTGGTGGGTATAGTTATAATTCTTTTCAAAATATTGATCGTATGGGTTATTATTTCAATCAAGATGGTAATAGTGTACAAAAAACCATTAATAGGCTTCAGTTTCAAACTTTTTACTCACAAAGATATCCTGAACCAAATCAAAATCCTTTTCAAAACACCGAATATAGAAACAATATGATAGGACCAGAGGGATTAACCAACCTAATTATTTTAATGGACCATAGATTCGCCCAAAAGGTGTTTTAATTGTGGCTGTGGCTCTACAGCCCATTTTAGGAATAACTGTCCAGTACTGGATTGAAAACATCGAGTTGAAGTACAGTCTGTTGGACCTGTTCGGAACATATTTACTAAACCCAGTGAACATGCAAACGTTAGTATAGTTATTTTAACTCTCGTTAAGGAAAATAAGTATTCTGTTAGGTAGGTATATGTGTGCACGGGTCTGCATAAATAGATGAGGTAGCACATTATAGTAGTAACGTATTCTAAATAATATTAAATGTAAAAAAGTCAAACGATATAAAAAATGTAACGGGGTTAGGGAACGTGTTATATTTAGATACCTAATTAAGTGAGGGTTTTCAGAGCCCTTTGAATTATACTTTATCCGTAATTCGGGAGCTTTGGGAAAGATAGATCAAATATTAAGTTCCATTTGATATTTTTTACTATTACACAATAAATTACAACAATCTTAGTTACATATTAAATCTATAGTAGAGCGAAAAACTTACGAATTGTATGGTCATCCATAGTTCCTTAGTAGCGGGCTGCTGTACTTGTCCCGGAACTAACTAACTCAATATATAGCGTGTGTGTTATATATGCTAACAATTGTATGTGTATATCTGTACCCGGATTACTATAATATGTTTTTAAGCCTTTTTCTTTATCACCAATACTTATATTTAAACTTAATAGTTTGCAATATATGTAAGAGTGTAACACATATGTGATCCGCTATACATTACCCAATACTTATTTGGTTATAGGACTTTACATACATTTGTCTGCTAAATTTGGTTTATATATGTATCCTATCTACGACAGTTATTTGGTATGGGTTCGATAAGACGCTCGGCCTGCAATTGTTGTTACCTATAGTGGCGATTATAAATATTATATCAGTACCTATAATAACTTATAACTTTGTCGTTTTATACATGACGTTCTTTCCGTGTTCTTTTTTACCGATAACCACGATTAAAGATAGTATCTTAAATCTTTAATCGTGATTATTACCATAGACATAATATAATTGATCAAATAGAATATCATAGAATAGAATATAAAAGTTTTATCAATTACAAATTAATAATATTTGGTTATAATATTATGTCAATGATAATTACGATTTTGAAAAAGAAAAACATTTTTTTTAAAAATCACTCTTATTGGTATTGGTATTGGTATACCGCTCGGCGCTCACCAACGTGGATTGACATCAGCTCAACTATATTATTCAGTGGCGTGCTCAGCTTTTTGGAAAGGGAAGGGAGGAATTTTTGACTATTCTCATTCCACGTTTTATATACATAATATTATATTCATTGCTTTGTCCTATATTTTACATGACAAATATAAGCCAAAGGGGGCAAGGGGCGATATGACACCCTGGTAATCGGTCAAAAACTTCGGAGACAAAAAGTCCACGGACAAAAGGTCCATTTAGAAAAAAGTTATACAAAAAGTCTGAAAATACAAAATATTATATTTTATTACATTTTTATGTATAATTATTAATTATATTATAATTATTATATTAAAATGTATACATAGGTATTTCATAAATAATTAATACTCATTTAAAAAATATAATTATTATTACTATTATTATTTACTATACTAATACATTATATTTGAATTTGAATAATTGAATAACTGTTCCTTATACTTACAGTTAGGTTTACCATAAAAACATTGAAACATCGATCACTACAAATTACAATAATATAATAATTTAAAATAAATTTTGTTTTAAAAAATAGTTAACATAAACATCCAATCACTCTACAATAATAATAATAATTTAATATAAATTACGTATACACTATACAGACTTTTAAACATTGACTGAATGATCTATGTGATTTAAAAATTCTTCTTTATAGTCAACTCATTATTGCTAATTAGTTTTATGTATTTGTTAATTATTTACCTAATGGTCCACAAGTACAACTATGCTGAATTAAAATTTTCAAATTAATTATTAGAGTATTAAAATTAATTATATTTTTTAAATGAATATTAATTATATAAAATACAGGTAGTACCTATTTACCTATATATAAGTATATAATAAATTATAGAATTATCAATGAGAATTTAATAGAACATTTTGTATTTTCCAACTTTTTGTCGGACAATAAAAAAATGAATTCTTAATTTTTGTCCATAGTATTTATTAGTCTGACTTTTCGTCCAAGATTCGTCGGGATTCGACTTTAAACAAGGTGGGCAAGTGGTTACATCTCTGTTGTACGCCTGTATACATAAGGTATCTTGTGGGTTACTGACCACTGTAATGAATTTGTTAAATTGAAATTCTATGATATAAAATCATTGTATACAAAAAACGATTATAAGCGAAGACGGTACATCACTGTCAGGGAGTGTCAGTCCAAATTAAGTAAGATATTATTGCTATTAAAATAATTTATTTTACTATTAGTATTATAGTAGATTGAATTAATTTTTGTCAAATATTTGTGATTTTGTAAAACTCTACATTTATATGCTCATAAGATTTTGAGTTGCACAAAATCGGTTTTGTCAAAAACTATTTTGGGTACACTTCCTGTTTTCTTTTAATTTTTTTTTGTTTTTCTTTCTGACTATTTTTATTTTTGATCCCCGAACGCACCAACTTTCGATTCAATTCTTACTAAAAACGATGCTAAAATAGAAAATCCCGAAACATTTTTACTGCTTCAAACATGACAACCGCAACAATTTTTGTTTTTAAAAAACACAAACTATTGTAAAGCTACTTTTTTTCCCCCGAAAGAACCGATAGCAGAGGAGGGTCTGTTTGCACAATTCTACTTCTCTGCTGCCATCGTTTATTAATGAATAACATTTAAGACTTTAAACACAATCTGTACAAACGAATATACATAGTGTAAATAATTCAAGTCAGAAATTGTCTTCTGAACCTAACCTAACCCAATACGTACAATATACACGGATAACTGATTGTAAACCGACTTGGTATGTACTAATATACAAACTATTCAGGGTTACAAGCGGGGTGAATATGCTTACCCAATCGCCGTTTATACATTACGACCACAAATACATTTGACAATATAGACATTATACATAAAATGGTATATAGACCGGCTAAAACTATATGGAGACATTAGTACCCATTTTTCCATTTTAAGCCCTGAATAAATTAATATATTATTTTACAGAATATGCACATTTTAGCTATACAAATTAGAAACACATTAATATGCGAGTCTTGTACCTAGTTAATAGTTAGTACCTACTTTTTAGTTATTTATTATTATGTTAAAGACTATAGTTATAGGTATAGGTACAGGTACCACAATAAGTAAATAGTGAGTTATGGACGTATTCACACATTTATTGGTATACATTTGATATTTTTATTGGTTATTTTAGAAAAAGTACTAATATAGTACTATAATAGACATATAGCATATTGATATTTGCATTAGGTAACTTCTTCCCGTTCTCACATAATATTAAGTACCTACCATTTTATTATTAGTTAGGTATTCAATGTTTTATAAGCACTTTAAGTATTAATTTAATTCACCATCAACAAAAACAAAACAAAAAAAATATGTATATGCAATATGCATTCATCATTATTTTAATGTTCATAACTCACCACGAAACGCAAGATGCCATTGAAATAATGTACATAGTATAGGTACAAAATAGATAGGTAATACCTACCTAATATTATAATAAGTATGTAGAATAACGTATTTATGTACCTATATAGGTACATAATATTTTTTTAAAAATAATAGTTAATACCCACATAACCTATACTTGCTTAATACAATACCCCATAAAATTATAGTTGTAAAACGTGGGCGCCTAAGTGGGTAACGCTCTGCTGTAGGTAGGTACATTAGGTGGCATACTTAGTATGTACTTGTCTGGAGAGTCACAGTAATGATGTGTTAAATTTGAATTCAATGATATAAAATTATTGAATATAAAAACTATTCTGAGCGAGATATATTAGATAATACTATTGCGATTAAAGTAATTTATTTTACTATTAGCTATTAGTCGTAGAAATAATGTTAGCAATGTTTACTAATGTTAGTTCCACCTACATTCGGTTAATTTCATTTTTGCGGAAAATGTTTATAAAATATAATAATATACTCTAAAAGTTTCAAGTACTGACGAATAATATTTTTGAATTATAACTAAAATCATTATTCTTATAGTTTTAATATGTAATTTCATTCAAATTTGAACTTAAAATGTTTGTAAAACAGAACCGTGTTTACTGTTTATATATTTTTTTAGATTTTTGGGTTACAGTATGAACTATTTCTGAGAATCCTTGTATTAATTTTCGATTATTTGATTATTTGCCATAAAAATTGAACATTTTATAGTTTTTTTGCTACGAAATAATTTCTAAAATTTGAATTTTAAATACTTATAAAAATACAGGTCATCAGGATATTTTGTTACCCCAGCGGTTTTGTCAAAGATTTTTTGATCGACTTATATATTTTTAAATTTTAAACTTTACAGTCATCAATATTGAAGACACAGTAAACTGCCTACAGGCTACAAGACTTGTTGGCCCTGCATCCAACGTGGGCCTGTCACTTTTCAATAACCTTATTATGAAGATCGGTACCCCCGTAATGCCGTTAAGAAATTCAAGCCCATCTAACATGTGTAATAATACAAGACTACGAGATAATTAATGACCGTTCTCACGAGGCCAGCGCAGCTATAGAAAACTGGAGTACATTCCACGTATTCTGATGATACCAGCGGACTTAGCCCTATATCTATCAAACGCTTGGAGTTTCTGGTGAAATTGTCATTATTTTACTCTCCCAACAAATAAATCACTTGGACAAACATTTCCTTTCGTGGGTATCGGCTTGAGTAAGTTTAATGCTATTGTCATGGCCAAATATACGTTTGCTTGTCTCGAATGGGATCTCCTGAATACCAATACATTTTTCTACTAGAAAAAGATAGAACTTTAAACGTGGCATTCATAGAAGCTTTGATTTAATGCACTAATTATCTCTCTAGCCGAATCCGTTATTAACATTTAATGGCATTAACAATCTGTTTCAGTTAAATGCGTTCGGTTGTCACAAGTTACAACGTACCCAAACATGTAGTTTAAACTACATACTTCCACAAACATTACAGTAATTATTGCACCTACTAAAAATTATTCAAGTATATACAATTTAAAATGACACATGCATGTGAAGCCGGGGCCAACAGCTACAACCATTGATAAAATATATAAAAATAAGATTTATAAGTGTTCTTGATAGCCTAACAAGGTTGTTAAATCTAACCCAACATATTTGTGCCTAACATATCAGTGCTTCGATGTTTTTCGCTAGATTGATTGATCGACAAATAGAGCACAACAGAAAAGTCATCCTGAGTTTTAGAATTATACGAGCAACGGGAACTGAGAAGCAATTGAATTCTAAAGAATGGTAGCAATGGTAAAAATTTATGGTTATATACTAATATCTTAAAATATAAAATTGTACAGATAACATTGTATGTATACTGTGTACTAGTGTTGTATGTACTACTTTTATGATTAGGTACATACTATACATAATATAATATAGACATATAGTAATATTTATGTGACTGCATACGACTATAGTTTACCAATAGAAAATAATCATTAATCAAAAATCAATAATTATGCATTTCCTATATGTATATTATTCTTGGCAATTTATATGAGCCTATATTTATGATACCATTTATATGATACCTATCTAATATTTCACAAAGCAACAAAATTATAAGTAAATGATTATATAAGTTAATGATTAATATACGATTAAAAATTTTAATTTAATTTAAATACATTTGCATAAACACTTTAAGTATGTTAAGAATGTAACTAATTAAGTTAAAAATTAGTTTAAAAAAAAGTAACAAGTTATTTAACTTATAGTTAATATTAACTTAATTTTTATTTGAACTGATTAATACCCAACCTAGGTAAAAAAATAGTTAATTAACGATTTAATGATTGCATTAATGTTGTATATATCATTAGGTAAAATCGTATAGGTTACATATTATTATGATGTATCATTATTTTAAGATTTTCATACAGAATATTTCTTAAATATTTGAAAATATAAAATAGTTTTCCGGCGAAACAGTTAAATTTTGCTATGTGCATGTTTCATTTTAACCACTTTTCAAAATACAAATCTAAAACAGAGTATCTGGTTTTTTTTTTATAACAGGACAGTTACAATCTCTTTGCTTGGCTATTCACACAGGTAATATGTGGAGCGATATTATTAACACAGTTGTTTGAGGGTTTATTTATAATTCATTTGAAAATGTTAAACGTTTTAAAGTGCGGATAAAAATTATTTAAATAAAAAATGTTATTTCAGATTTTTTTTATATACCTACTTATTTGAAGAATTTTTAAGAAAAATTTAAAAAATAAATTTAACTAGGTTCCTATTAGGTTTATTATTTATGGAACATTAACTATAAGGGCATATATTGAAAATGTTTCGTTGTAATAAGATAACCTTATATTATATTTAAGGGGCTAAGTCATCCCAAACCCTCGAGCCTCTACTGTCTACTCAACTAATGTCTACATGTTCCAAATCCGTACTCTTTTCCAATGTTTCAATGTTTTATAATTTATAGACTTCATATGATATGTACCTACAAATTATATGTCATTACGATTTAAAGGAGCACACAACACAAAAAATAAGTTTTTTTTATTTGAAAGAATGTTCAATTCTAAGGATAATGGTATAGGTTTTATGTTTCTACTCACATTATTCAATAAGTTATGAGCAATTGAAAAAAGACGTGTGACGTCACTGGGCCGGAGTCATCGTAATTGCCTATCTTATACGTGTAAAAGTTCCTCGCTTCACACAACGATTTATCAACCTAAATATTTTCTTTTTAAAATTTAATTGACGTATAATTGTGTGGTTTTATGTGTTTAAGACGATGCAAGTATCAGAATCGCAATACGATGTTTAGTTTTTTAAATATTAAAAATGTCTGTTTTAAGATTTTTAATACTTAAAAAACTAAACGTCATATTGCGATTCTGATACTTGCATCGTCTTAAACACATAAAACCACACAATTATACGTCAATTAAATTTTAAAAAGAAAATATTTAGGTTGATAAATCGTTGTGTGAAGCTAGGAACTTTTACACGTATAAGATAGGCAATTACGATGACTCCGGCCCAGTGACGTCACGCGGCTATTCTACATCTCTTAATATCTCTTAAAGTAATATTTTTTTTTACATCGTATCTTCACAAAATCATTTCATATAACCATAACTACAATAATTTAACATTTAAAAAAAATTTAAAGAATTTTTTTATTTGTGTTGTGTGCTCCTTTAAGATTATGCGTATCTACTGAATGTATATAACTTGTTGTGTACGAAAATTAAAATCAAACTGAAATCATTAGTTTTGATTATATCGAATTAAATTTAAAAAGGTGCCTCCTATTATACGATTCACGGTGCAGGTCACATCTATAAACAATAATATAAATATTAAAATAATAATAATTGAACCTATAGTGAGGGGCGAACTTAAGACCAGTAATATAATATAAGTAAAATACGCTCTGCATAATAACATTATTTATATACCATTATAATACATCTATAAATACAAATTTCAATTAGGACTCGTCACAATGTATATTTTATCCAAATAGTTTTTGGGCGCCACCGTATAATCACGTCATTATTGCCTCGAGGATAACGCATCGGACGGGCCACGTCAGTCTTGTCACGGACTCAGTCGTAATGCACACTATACCTATATGTATAATATGCTACTAAATTTGTATAAAAGTAAACTTGCGCCAGGACTGGTAGCGCGTAACGTTTTCGAGTTTATTATTGATGGTCGTCGTAATTTATTTATCAGACACCCCAACTCCGCGTTGTCCTTGAATGATTTTATTTTGTTTTTCCAAAACACCGTTGCCTTTTTTCCCCCTATACATATTACATATTATATATACCATGCACGCAGTATTACGCACCTGCTCCGCGTGTCTAAAAGCTTTACGGCAGCTTTTCACAACTACAACCACAACAACAATAATAATAGAGCAGCTAAGAATGATAACCTAAATGCAATACTTCGCTATACGTAGTAATGCGGAACGGTGTGTGTTATCGTAATCGACATGACCCGTTGAATGACACAGATATAGGCATATAGCCAATAAGGCGTGGTATTCATAAATACACCTTGGCTATAGGCTTTTTTTCACATTTCACCGAAGTCTGAGGGTGGTACTGACGCGTCGGTCAACTCCCCCTCCCCCATCGGCTCCCATAGAGATAATTTCCAGAGGGAGGATAAAATTAAATTAGAATACTAGATTCTAAAATCTATTATTCTGTAAGAACATAAAATGATGATGTTCACTGTTTATAAGTGATGAGCATTAATAAATTAGTCATTTATACCACAACTTTTCACATAATTTTCAGTTTTATGGTACGACAATTAGTATTGACTAATAACTAACGAGTTAGTACAGCTAGTAATAATATTTATGGCATAATATTATTATCATTAGTATATACCTACCTAATGTATATGATATGTTTTTCGAAAAAAAATAGTTCAACCTATGCCGACATGACGACATACCATACCTATCAGTAATAGAAAAATAAATTACTAATAAGTAATAACAATATAAATATTTAATAAAATACTCTTAGAAATTTTATAGACAGTCAAACCAGTGACGTATCCACCTGTGGTGGTGAGGGCGGGGCACCAAGGGCATTTGTCCCTCCATCTCCTTCGATAATAATTTTTATTGTAAAATGTTCATTTTCATTTGTTGGCATTAAAAGTTACACTTTTTCATATCACTTCTCAAATACGATAAGTTTATCGATGTAATCCGTATTCACGATGTAGTTTATTGAGTCTTCTCCATATCGTGCGGGTAATCTAATAGGTGGTCTTAGTTTCAAATATTTATATTCTCGATTCGATCAACTGAATATTAGAATTTGTTGTTAGATTGCATTATTGCAAATAAGTAGCTCATAATAATATTGCTTATACCTGTAGCTGCTATACACTTACTTATTTCATCTGAATATATTAACATAAGGAAGATTTCATTTACTGTTTTTATAATATGCTTTTGATTAAAAATGTCCTAATGGTTTTATTTAATCTTACTACTTTTGTAATTTTTTTTGGGATTATGATTTATGGCATTATGCCATAATGCCATATGCCCATAATATTTATAAAATATATTAATTAGTATTAGGTATGCTGCATTTTTAAACATAGGTTATAAAAACTTGATTAAGGTCAAATATAAGGGAAGAACGGTTCTGGTTGATTTGGAAATGGATGAATATCCATAGCCAAAGGCCATAGGTACAGAAGTATTCAAGTTGATAAAATAATTCATATAATTACTGGAGAAAAAAAAAATTATGGATTTCAAATTACAATTAATTCTTATTCGGTATTATCAATATGTATTTGTATTTTATAATAGTACTAGCTGATCCAGTGTACTTCGTTACCCGTTAAATGTACCAAATATAAACGACACAAACTTATATAAATAATATATAATATAATAAATACAATATATGTATAAATAATTACATTAATTTTTCTAGCTTTATAAAAATAAAAAAATTAATTTAAATTAAAATAAATAAATTATAGAAGATCCTCAAATTGTTGTAAAACAACTTTACCGTCAGCGCAGCAAAGTCCATTGGTTTCATCTTTCCATTTTTTTGCATGGCACTTAGGACATAATATCGTCATTGGTCCTATTTTAAGCGCTTTAATATTTAAATAATCAATCTCGGATTGATAATTAAAAGCTGATTTCATACTCAAAGCGTTACGTTGCTCCTGACGGAGCGCAAGTGTTTGAGAACATTCTGTTGTGTTATACATTCTGTTATACATTCGAGTAGCATTGGCAGTTCTTCTGCCAATGTATGCTCTTGGCGCTCTTGGCATGATGATGAATGAGCCACTTACCCGAAATTTAACTCATAAGATAAATCAACAAGTAAGCACAAATTATGCTCGTAAATGGCGTACACGTAATTCACGAAAAATAATAACTCAAATCAACAAACATGCCCGATTAACCAATAGCAACTATTATTATTTTAATCTGCAACAACAACAACTTTTTATTATTTAGTTAATTTTTTTCTATACAGATTGCGCCACTGTTGTATTTTTGACATCCATATTTCCTACTTTCTGGTGGATTTTTCTAAACAAAAGTGGTCCTATGACCTCCAGCAGACTGTCAAGTATAACAGTAAAAAATTTCAGCCAAATCGGTTCGGTAGTTTTCTCTGTTAGTGCGGTTTAAGAAAACCCTTACCATTTTATATAATAGTATAGATAGATAGATTAAGTAGTATGTAAAAAAGACCTAGATTTTAATATAAAAGTCAACAAGTAACAACTATAGGGACTAATTATTTTTATAATTTCATATTTAGGTCCCTCTGAAAATGATCCCCAGCTGCAGGTACGCCACTGTGAAAACCATCTCCACTCAGAATTATTTTTTCTATGCAGTGTCTTTTCATTGAATTCGAATTTAATACGCTCATTACAGATAAATAAGTGACCTACTCAATTACCAGTAACACTCGACACCTACTTTACAACAGAGTGACCGTGACGTGCAACCTCTCGCGGTTTTCTTTTTACTGAAGTCCGATACAGAAAAACTCATATTGGTAACTATATTATTTAATATTTTTAAATTAATAAAATAACTGTTAAAGGCTGTTGCCTGTTAGTTGTTACAGTGATTATTAGTCTACGGCTATACAAATAGGTTGGTAGATAATTCGTCATTTTTTTGTTAACATTTATGCCAGGTTGCATGAAAAATGTATTAATTTAATGGTTCAATAAAATTTAATGGACCAATCATGAGCCATTCATGTGCTTGTATTAAGCAACGATTAGCTCACTATTAATTCGTTACGTAAATTTTAAGTGATTTTTCATACAACCCGGAATAACTGTATTCAATTTAAAAGTTTGTATTTTATCAAGTAGAAAGGTTTTTAATCAGATTAAAAATGTTTGACATAATATTTAAATATTATTACTGGAATTAACTGATATATTTTTATGCTTTTTACACTTTTATATATTATATTGTTTATTGCTCAATAGGTTCTTCTATAATAATAAATTAAACACAACTTTTGAAAATATTAATGTAATAGCTGAAGTGCTGGTGTGCTGCTGGTTAAAATGTAAATTTTTTCGACGTTTTTATGTGATAATTTGGTACCTGGGTACCTGTTTTAAACAGTGATGTAAATCACCCTTAATCTCAGTCGTTGTTGTACACGCACATGAACTGTACGAACAACTATATTAACAACCTTCTTTAAGACGTGATCAGTAATCACACTAATTACTAGCGGATGATTTGATGTTAATTGTTTACATATTATTAAGTATTGACGTGTCAAACACGGTAGGTAGCAGGTTAAGGTTTCCAAAACAGGTGCATCGCTCATATTATATAGAATGGAATATGTGACAAAAAGTCAATACAAAATATAAATTATTTATTATAACTTGTACTCTCATTGAATGTCTCCACGCGGCCACGCCAAATACCGACGGTCGATTACCACAATACCGCCCCGATCGGAAGTATAAAGTCATTATGGATTAATATTCTTTTGGGTAAATAAAACGTCCTACGCAACTGTCAAACATCACTCAATTAATTTTACGGCAGTGTGATAGGTGCGGGAATCCATCCCTCGTGTCCTATATAATAATATATTCGTATTTTTTTCCATATAATATACTTAAATATATAGTGATTTTATTCCTCATATCCTGCTGGAAAGTGTATTATCTCCGTGTGGTTGCAAAGGGGGTAGATAGGTAAACAGAGACTCAGACGTGTAGAAAAATATTTATATTAAAAGAATATATATTGATTTTGCTCATGATGGCCATCCGAAAAAAAGTTATTAAAATGACACACATACACAGCACATAATACACAATATACGCTATATACTTATACATTTTAGGTTACTTAAACGCAGTTGTAGACATAAATCATGTATACAAAACTGCTTATTGAGTAACTTGGGGGGAAACACACGCTGCCAATATTTTGGTGGGATTTTGAAACATATTACACAGGTAAGTATAGATTTTTACTTATATTATACATTTATACCTACCAGTTGGATTTTCTTCTCGGTACTATTTTTTTTCATCGAGCAAAGCCGAATATGTTCAATACCGAATACTTTTATACATAGTTTCATCAAATCAAATGTTATTTAGTGTCGATCTGGTTCACGATTGGGTCTCTCGCCCAGTAATTTTAAATGGGCCCCGACGGCCCATACAAACTTAAAAACAAAACTATCTACCTTTTAATACGTTGCAATACAATTATTTTATTTTTAATTAAAAAATAATGTATTACCTAAAAATATTATTTGTTATGATAATTATTAAGAAACATATTATAATATCAACGAATGACAATGTTTTACATATTAGATATTTATACAATTTGCACACATAAAATAATATACCTTATTGTAAAAAAAATCTACAGACATTAACATAACTTTAATTTAATAAATTACAAACTTTTATTAAAAATTTTAAAAAAATTTTAATTCGTATTCGTCTATAAGTTGAATGATGTCTTCTTCAATAATTAACAAACATTCAATTTAAAGAATCCAGATGCTGTTGGCTTATCAAAGATCTAAGTTAAGTTTTTAATATTTAACGTAACATAATCTTGAAAATACTTATATTAACTAATATTTTTGTTTTCAAAGTTTAAAGAGAACACACATTAGTCCTTAATGTTTGCCGCTGTTCGCACCTGTGAAATTGAAACAGCGAACATTTTATATATAAACAGGTACGTGTATGTAACAGTAACTCCGTCGAGATTATCTTATGAATAATGATGTCATCGATACAATAAAATGTACTTCCATATCTAATAAATAATATTAAATTATTATTACTATTTTTTCTTTTATTAAACAAATGTATTTACAAACAATGTATTATTTATACAATAAGTAATTATCCTGCAATGGCCACACCTTATTTTTTATTTTAGTATTTGAAAAACTGGTCTGCTGTATTAAATAAGTATACCTACCGCAGACCTTGGAAAGTTGGAAAAAATAAGTCTCATGAGTCATGACCAGGGCTCGGGACTCTCTGCATTTGCATATTTGTTCGGGAAGTAAATAGAATAAATC
Organism: Myzus persicae; assembly: GCF_001856785.1. NCBI lineage: Eukaryota > Metazoa > Arthropoda > Insecta > Hemiptera > Aphididae > Myzus > Myzus persicae. Next base: position 943,807 of record NW_019101246.1, on the reverse strand, counting down.
TGATTTAATCTGATCAAATTTGTGTTGTGGTGTTTGAACTTAAAGTTTAAAATGTTGATTGTGCATAATTCTGCATATTTTGGATTTTATTCTACACATTCATATTTTTAAGATTTATTGGTTTTCATTACATATTTTTAAATAATTTTTGATTACTTACTCGTAAATCAATTTTTTACTAAATTAGTAAATTAAAAATATAAATGTAAAATTTTCATTTTTGACCAGTTATAAAAATCTTATTTAGAAAACAAAATATGCGTCGGTTGGTAAAGAAGAAAATTCTAAGTTTTAAAAAATCCAAAGACATCCCATTCAACAGTTTGGCCTTTTTAAAAATAATATTGTACGTATAAGGTATACATTTTTAGTAGTGTGTATAAGATAGGTTTTTTTAATATATATTTTTATAAGTACGTCTTTTTAATTAAAAATAAATGCATATTTAAGAGCATATTTTTATATTTTTTGGTGCTTATAATATGTATGAGCATATTTTTAAAATTTTAAGCATATAAAGCCGCCATCCCTGGTCATGACCAATGTCTAGTCCCTTTTAAGACGGCGTGAGGTGTTAACTGATATTGATAAGAATAAAGAAAGCCATTTTTTAGATAGTTGCAAATAAATTTTCATATTGGTCAATTGATTTACTTCTCTCTCAGTTTGTAACCAAAGATCTTTATGATTCTTTAAGGATAGGTTTGTAACGTATGCCAGGCAGCATTTGATAATCTTTGCTTGGAATGCCTGTAGAGTTATATTATTATATACAATACACATTTATGTAACGACAGGTAATGGCGTAAACAGTAATTTTGTAATGTGCCCAACCCCCCTCACTAGTACCACTAAAAAATCCCCATTAAACTTTAATTCGCTTACACTTTTTGTAAAATTTTATTTTTAAATATAATATTATAATGTAGGCTAAAATAAACACTGTCAATAGAAGGGGGACTATATAGTCTTTATAACCCTCCTTCTAGGCTTAGCCTCTGACGACAGAATAATAATGTAGCGGTCGCTCATTTTGAAACCAGACCATTTGAGTCCATTAACCGAATGAGTCGATTAAGCAAAGGTCTCAAAAAAATTGAAAATGTATACTTATTTTCTTAAAAAATATTTATTGAGATTTCAGCTATGATGTAACTAAGTCTATAGTAATAAAGAGAATGTATGATGTTTAATAGGAAAAAATTTTGTTTAAATAAAAATAAAGTAGGTAGTAAAATATTGTACCTACAAGTATGATTAGGTACTGTGCAAATGATGAATTTACTAATAATTTATTTAAATATTTGTCTGCTTTGAAGTTGTCATTAATTTGTTTGATACCTACTTTGTTCTAGATGTATAGTAGTTTTATTTATTTTGTTTGTACCTTCGTACTCTAAGCTCGAGGGTTCTATAAATTCGGTGTATTCTCCATCATTTGTTAATGCTTTAATTAGTTTAATTTAAGTAATATAATTAGGTCGTTTCTTCTGCACAATCTTATTTAATCTCCCATGTCATAACTCTAACTTATTATTGGCCTCAAGCTTGTTCAGAGATGGGTCTTTGGGTAAAAATTGACCCAGATACTCGCAGATCATTGGGTTCCTTAGGGCCCCACTCGTCCATGCAAAAAAAAAAGCCACCTTAGGTAAGTGTAATAACAATAGTTTATAAACTATAAGAGTTATCATCATATTTTTGTGAAAAGTATATACCTAGATTTAATATCCTGAAATAAAATTTAAATAAAAAAGGGCTCTTTGCATGATTCTGCCCCGGGCCCCTAAATATATCTGAACGGGCTCTAACGGGCCCGATGACGATATGAAAAGCAATTTCATATATAAGATTTAGTAATAAATATATTTGAGTTATCCATTCGGTGTTTAATAAAATAATTATTAAAAAGTACGATTTTATTATTATTTTGAACCTACATAACATAACCAACCATTTTATAATTGTATATGAACAGGCTAGTGCCACACACATTATTATAATATGGCATTTCACTTCTTTGCGTTACTTACATATTCGTCTACCACATCCTGCAAGTCTTGCACTTTTCGCCATAGGCTTTGATTAAAATTATAATTGCATCCATACATTAAGATTCATAGATATATATACATTGTAATAGCTGCAGCTAACCATATAATTTCTTCTAATATTTGAAGGACTTTAAAATAAAATGATAAATAATGTATACTTGACATAATCATTTTTAGCGGATATTCCACCTTGTATATTTTACTGTGATAAAGATTACGAAAACTAGCGGGAATAGAGCAAACAAAATACGCGACACCGATAAGAAATAGGTATTCTCTACGAAAACAACTAAAATTATTTTTGCGAGATGCTACTGAATCTATTGTGGCATTGATCGGTATAAACTATAATGGATCAAATATTTATAATAAACAAATATAGTTTAGGTAACACTATAGGTAACAACTAGCAAGCCATACGAAAACCAACAATTTATTTATCGGTACCCATATAGTTTTAAGAGGCATTGTGGCGACGAGCTACAGAGAAAATATATTTATTTTGGATTAGGTATGCATAGGTGCCCATTATAAATGCAAAAACAATAGAGATATTGATAGAAATCTATTGTCTTTTTTCTATCGTGGTCATTACCACACTGTCACAGTCTGTATAGTCCTCCAATAATCCACCAACACATATTCCGTTGATTATATAATAATATTATAATACCTACCATAATATATGATTCCAGAACTGCAATTTTAGTCAGGTAGGTATATATAGATATAGGCGTATATCGGAACTAGAAACATTTTTACTACTATATTAAAAAATATATATATGTATATAATTCTTATTTATGTATCTCATAAAAAAAAACACGTCTATACATAAAACAATTCATAATAAATGTACACAACTAAATACATCATATGAGCGGTCACATTGTTCGATACCGCGGTTTAGGTGGGTACCACACGGCGGTGAACAACATGACTTAAAACGGTTACGTTATCGGCGAGAACGCGGCCGCGATGTATACTATAATTTGACAATTTTCGCTCCGGACGACGGCGAGACTGTGTAGAACTTCGGGCTTCCTTTGTACTCCGAACTAATGGCGCTGACGACCGCGTTGACGGCAGCTCGGTCCACCTGGAAAAGCACGAAACAACGAAATATCAACAACAATGTTATAATTACACAGCGCGGACGCTCGTAACAATTCCATAATATGTATATAATTGCAGTTCTGCGGCACTAACCAATGTGACTGTGCATCCGCCGAAACCTCCTCCGGTCATACGAGACCCAAGGACACCTGGCACTTTTCTGGCCAATTCTACCAACTGATCCAACTCCGGACAGGACACTTCGAAATCGTCCCTGCAAACGAGTAAATAATAACAATAATTATAACTACGAACTACGGAGTCGAGTATGGGTACGAGATAATATGGCGTATTGGCTATTATGATCGTTTTAAATAGTTTTAATCGTTTTTACATTATTACGTAAAATGCATAGCTGTAGTGTTTATGACAGATACGATGATTTTGTGTAACAAATAATAGTGTAACAGTGGCCAGTATAAAGGTGCCGACAATGTGATTTATTATATTTGTTGGACACGAATATTTTAATTTTTCAACACGATCCAGCACTTAGAATATTGCAAAACATATTATTATAATGTTGTAACGCTTAGTAAAGCTTTAGACAACATTTTTCGTTTTTATTAGTTTCCAAAATCCTATGTTTTCTTAGTAACAATCTACAATTTGAACTAGGTCAGGATGATACACAATTGTAGTTTTTATTTTATGATAACTTTTTATAATATTTATTACTTGGTTAGTAACTAACCTAATTGTAGAAGTGGAAAGTACCTACACTTGAGTTCTGAATAGATATACTTGATATAAGTTTTTTTTTAAATATAAATAAACACTAAACAGTCAATTTAGTAAATAATTCATATGCTTAGGATTAACACATCTTTAAAATCAATATTAGGTACTTTAGTTATTAGTATGAATAGGAAAATTACCATGAATGCGTAAGGACAATGAAAGTACCTATAGCATACTATTTTTCAACAAACCTTAAAATTATTTTTTTTTATTTGAATAATAAAAGTAAATACTGAATACAATCGATAACAAAAAATAGACTGTTCCAATTCCAGAATATAAAATAGTTGCAAAAACTGTAACGTCGAGGTAACAATATTTTTAATAAAATATAATGTGCATGAATGTCATTGTATTTTCTTTGCGCATGACCTTGCATTGCGTGCCGATATGTAACAATAAACTATGAAACCGTAACAATAAAAATAAAATCTGCAAATAGGTCCGTGGTTAATAGAATAATATAACGGCCAGCATTTAATTAATAATGAAATTAGAATAATGATATGCAATTTATTATTTAACTGATATTGCTCCAGCAAAAGTTACCAAGTATACTTCAATTAGTTATAATATTACGAAATGTAGAATGTAGAAACATAATATAGTATCATATCATGATAATAATGTTATCTATCATACAGCTAATTATTTTAGGAAAATCCCACATTTTAACTTTACTCATATGCACTCGAAAGTATTTTGTTTTTTATATAATAGATTAGATGTAATAGAGAATCAACAGGCATGAGTGGGTACCTACTAAGCTTTTCTTTTTTTTTGTTCAAAAACATCTGAATACATAATATATTTGCAATATGTTCATGCGTTTTATATACATATTACATAATATCCTTATCACTGTATTTATCGTAATAATTGACAAATTACTAGTTAATAAGTGAGCGGCTATACTATCGTCTATCGCACTATTAGTATCACATCTCAGTACACGTTAATCAAAACCTTTAAAAACATAATACGCAATTGTGATAAACACATAAAAAAAAATGAATATTAAATTACCTTAGCGAGTTATGACTAGCGTTCATCAGTTCACCAAACGATTTGTAATCGCCGCGTTTCAATACATCAGCAGCGGTTTTGGTTCGTTCAATTTCTGTTATTACGTGTCTAGCTCGTTTATATACAATTTCATTAATCTTCCCGCTCGAGTGTACTTCTGTTTAATCAAAGTATAAAAAAAAATTAACACTCCAAGAAATATTTCATACTTATAAAATATTATTATCGCATTAAAATGTTGTTTAATTTACTGTTCAAGAGTTCCATCGTGGCTGACCTGAGACTTTGAACGTTTAACAAGTCGCTTGCTTCTTCACATTGATATCTTCTCAGTTGGTATTGGCTACTAGATAGCTCATGATGAATATTGGAATTAGTTATCAAAAACACGTAATTGGATTCAGTCAATGGAACGGGTTCGTATTGTAATGATCTATAACAAATTAGAAAAAATGAATTACCTTAAAGAAAAGTTATAACAATTAAAAACGTTTACTAATTTTTATAGAAATTAATCGATGAGGTCTAAAGTAAATAAGACGAAAAAATCGATGCTGCATAACCATAATAAGATTGACATCGCTATCAAAATAACGAAACATTTCAAATGTCACGTATAAACAGGAACAGTAAACTTTTTGTATACGTCTTTATCATCCTACGTCCTTTATTAAATAAAACATATTAATCACCCCATCATAAAAAAAAAAATTGTCCCTGGTCCAAACGACAATAAAAACGTTGCATTAAGAATTACATAATTATCATATAATAAACATACTTGCAGTCTATGAGTAAAGCATGACCTTCAATTCCCATTACGGAAATAAATTGGTCCATTATCCCGCAAGGTACTCCAGCGAACATATGCTCTGCTTTTTGACATACCATGGCTTTTTGTACTAATCTGAAAAATGTAATTAACGGTTTTTATACGTCTACGCCTTATTGAAATGCAAACAAAGTTTTTATTACTGAATTGTTTTATTTCCGGTAATAGCTTCGATGAATGAATAAGTAGCTACTTCTAGGGAAGCACTGCTGGACAGTCCACCACCCAAGGGTACGCTGGATAGAATTACGGCATCGAAACCTACTACTATACCTATACAGAAAAAAATTAAAAATAGTTTTATTAATATATTGGGTCTCGGTGCTCATCTTCAATTTTTTCTTTGACTGTGGATTTATTCGAATTTTGATTTTTGGAACTTTTAAAAGATCATATTATTAAACACTTAAATACCATTTTGCGAGCATCCTGTGGCGAAACGAACTTCTTTATTTTAATAAGAATTGAGAACTACCCTTTTTTACAGTAAATATCTAGTTCAATATATAATTTTTATAAAAATTTTGATATATTGATAAATTAAAATTCAAACGAGGACATTTTGGATTACTAAACGGCATGTGCTATGGATAATACTCAATAATAATTCTATAAGTTTAAAATTATAGTAATTGCTATTTATCTATCAAAATTTATAATTTGATAGGTACTCTTTCAATTGTATATAAGAAATCTATGCATTTATAAATGTACTTAAAAAGTTATAAAATCAGAATTTGAACTTGTGCATTATTAAATGGAACATGCATTTCGTTTCTACGCCATACAATAGTATGCAATTGTTCCTTCACAGCACATTTTTCTTTACCAAGTTAAACACATTATCTAAACGACAATAATATACTCCATTCAAAAAATTTAAATTTACTATGTCAAAATAACCTAACAGTCTCTGACGGTCAATTTGTGCGTCACATAAAAATATGTAACGTGAAAAAAACTTTTGTTTTTTCAACTTTTTTGTATGGATTTTATTTTTAAGTTTTACTAGAACACGATTTTATAAGATAATTAAAAAAAATTGTATTTATGCGGATAATCTATTTATTTATACATATCTTAACATTTTCAAGGTGAATGTATATACTTATTTATTTTAACATACAAAAATATTATTCACACAAGTATTTTACTTTTCTAGTAGCAAGTACGAAAGTTCAAATTTTGGTCTGGAAAATTTCGATTTTTTTAAGATTGCAAAGGCAATACAGTATTATAGGTCAATCACCACAGCACCAGTGTGTTGGCCACGGTGAAAAATGTGCCGATAAAGAACAATTGCATAAGTACTATACTACTAAGTTCTATACGTTTTGTCAATCTAATGTTTAATGCAGTATACGTCGTAATATATTATATTATATACCAAAAAATGGCTTCAGTAAAATATTTTGTGCATAACTGTCAATTTTTAAAGGAAAAACACAAAAAAAACTAGCGAATGTTAACTGTTTAGTCTATAATGGTCTCTAATTTATCTATCATCGACGCATTGTTTGTAAAAGACCAAACTAATTAAACAACGTATTATACTTATTCAAATAAACAGTACGTGCCTATGGGTACGCACTTTGGAAGCATGCGATCACTCCTTTGACGTAGTTGGCCCATTTAGGTGTGCCCACGTACAGCGGTTTGACGGTAGGAATTTTAAATTCGGTTTTATTCGAGTCTTCGATTTCCTCGAAATCGTTACATGCAGTAACTACGCGACAAGTGTCACTATTGTTGGCTCGTCCCAACATTATTGTCACCATGGGTAGTGCCTACAAAATTCATATAAATATAATATAATTAACATCACACATTTACACAATAAATCGTGAAAATGATTTCATAAACTCATACTCAATTTACATATTAGCAGGAAAAAAAACCATTTGTGTTGTGAATGCAAGTATATATTTCCAGACAACACATTAACACAAAATTCACGAGCATATCAACAAATTGAAATGGAAGCGGTGGGTAGTCTATTATGTATAGGTATGTATTAAAAGGAATTTTCAATTAAAACGGTAACGATATAATAGGTATATTATAATGACTGTAATCAAGTTTATTTCCTTCGTCCGACGACGTTTAGACTAGTTTCCGGATGGTTTAATAATGGAATACATAGTATACAGGTATAGGTAGTAGTTCAAAAGCCATAAAACAGAGTGCGGACACTCGGCAACATAAATAATACTATATGATACAATATTTATTATTCCTGTTACGATTTTTTTTCGTTATGCACACGTATACTTTTTTCATAAGAATTCTAAATAAATAGAAGTCAATGTTGTTTATCAGCTTCTACTTAAAAAAAAAAATATTTTTTTATTCTACAAATGAAAAAAGGTGAAGAAAACAAGTGGACAGCATTTTAAACGAAGTTCAATATTCAATACTTACAAAAATAAAATTTAAAAATAACAGTTACGTGTTTTAAGTTCAAATAATTGTGAGTTATTATGATAATATATAACTATACATAATTAAGTGTTAAAAGTAGATAGCATGTTCAATAGAATTTCTCATTAATGTAGAGCATTCAACATTTTAGTATCAGCTTCTCTATTTATCTATATATGAGTATACGTTCATTATATTTTACTCTAGTGATAAAAATCAAATAAACATTACACATATAAGTTGTAACGAGCATCTATAATAGTTGGTAATTAACGGTTTTATTTTAAATTATGAGTGAAATGTGTTTTAAAATTTTTTTATGGGTTTGTCATTCTTTCGGTACAGCAAAAATACTTCAATCATTAAATGTTGAGTGTTTTTTTGGTAGTAAATTGGAATTTATTATTAAATTAACTAGAAATTCGAATAGTGGCTAAAATCTACTGAAATCAATAATTTATTGTATAGTCCTTTGATGTCTCCTTACAGTTATTCAAACAGTTTTTGAACATAAGGACAGATCAATTTACAATGGTAATTATTTTTTTATCTACTATGATCGAATCATAATATTTTATAACTTAAAAACATTTTATTTTTAAATTGTGTGGATTTTCCGGGCAGTAAACAGGATTACCAAAAATGCTTACATCCTTTTTATACTTGAATAATGCATTTACACTCAAAGCCAATTTTCAGAATCACTAACAATTTAAATATATTTAAAGGCCCTATTTTCACATACTTTAATTTATATACGTTGAACGTTCGACATTTTATGAAGAGCGTCCTGCAACGATACAAATTATTTTTCTATAATCTGTAGAGCAGCTCATTTTTTATCTGCAATTTGATGTATTTAAGTCGAAAAAGTAATTTACGAGCTGTTTGAATTCGTAATAATAATTAATAATCCTTATAATAATGATTTTAAATCATATAGATAAATACCAACTAGTCAGTCTATAGTCACTCTATACTCTATAATCTATATAGTACCTACTTAATAAACCAAACATGAAAAACTAATTTAATTATAAATTACAGTTATTTTCAAATCAGTTCATAACGTTTAATATCTCAGAAACTACTGGCTTGAATTTCAATTTATGATAACTGACATTAAAAGAATAAAATAATCAGCTTATTGATTTGCAGTAGGTAAAAAAAGTGGTACTCATGAGATTTGTTTCGATACAAAAAAATCCTTAAATTACATAAAAATCTAAGTATTTAAAATATGGTTTTTACTCTTTAAACTTAAAATTACTAAAGGAAAAAATGAAGGTAAGCTAGCATCACAGAAGAATAGCATACTTGATGAATCATATTGTTGTATATATCATACATTTTATCTTTAAATTATTCTAAAAATAACATTATTTTAATTTAAGATTGAAACTAGTTAGTTAGTAATTACTAATTACTAATGAAATATAGTTGAAACCATTTAAGTTATTAATTAGTTTTAATAAGTTAATTTCAGTTCAATAAGTTTAAAATGTATTCATTATGAGACATTTAAATAATCATTTATAAACACATTTATTTATTGTACTATGGTAATTCAACAATAAAAAAAACACTTAAAACAACTTTATATTTGTGATTTGTATCATTGCTTATTGACGTAGTTGTACAAAATATCTACACAAGTTATCGGGGTGAAAGGTTTACTATAAATAATTTAGTGTTTTTAACTAGCCTAACTAGATTAAGGAAGTACTTAAGGTTAGGTTAAAATAATTTACTCAAAGTTATCCAATGATAATAAAATCAATAGCCTATAATGTATATACACGTGTGTGTGTGTGTGTGTGTGTGTGTGTGTGTGTGTGTGTGTGTGTGTGCGTGTATTGTAAATATAATACTCAATTATGTATCATCTGCATCGCAAACAAATAAGATAAATTACGATAGATGATAACGTACTTTAAATAATAATACATTTAATCCAATGATGTCATCGTTTAAAGGACTAAGATAGGACAACCTAATAACTAATTAGTAAGTAAATACTAATAATATTGTATGTGTATACTGTACCACTGCTATGGTTACGACTAACGATACATATTACCTATTCGAAAAACAACTTAAGGTCAATTAATATGGTACATAATAATTTATCAACGTAATACAATTTAATTTATAACTGTATTTTTCACAATTAAAAAAATGATACAATATATTTATTAATCACAAATATTGAAGTTGAAAAAACACTAACGAAGATACAAATATCGTTTTTGACGAAAATTAATTAAATATAAATTTATTAATTAGGAAGATTATTAGCTGTACATTGATATAGTCTTATGACTTATGAGTATACTATAATAATACGTACGAATTTAATATCCTAATATAGCGAACGTGTGTATACAAATATATAGTTTAATTTTTTTTAAATAATTTAAATGAAATGTATATTTATCCATAAATCGTTAATTGCCTACTCAATGTTGAGAACAGTGATACTTACAGGTGGTCGAAGTTCAAGTATAAATAATCATACTTTAGTGCCCCTTAAATTATTCAATCGTCTTGTTAATATGTGTAAAGTATTATTTTAAAATACTGAAGTGCGTGCATTGAAATGTTTAAATTTTTGTGTTAAATATAAAATATAAATACAATCTAATTAAAAGTAATATAATATTATCTACTTGGACGAAAAAGATTCGATAATTAGAAAACCATAACATATTCAATTAATTAAGTCAATGAATGTTCGAAAAGTGTATTTCGGAAATACATTGAAAAAAAATTATTTGGAAATTTAAGCTGATTTGAAAAAAAATGTAGAAATCATTACATAATAAATACGCTGATGGAAAATGAATAGCAATAATTTATAAACACAATAAATAACTATACAACCCATGTATTACTGACACATATGGTAGGAAGTTCAGATCTATATCTGCATTTTAATTACAACAAATAAATGTTAAACTAAATTGGCGAACTAAAAAGTAAGCTTCCGATAATTGCATGATTACTTTAACCAAGTTTATACTTGGTCATGCTTTTCATTTATTCATGATGAATACGATAGAAAGTGCAAAAAAATATGAACTTTAAGAATGAATAATAAATGAGAATGGGTATTACGACCTATACAGGTACTGTCGTACTGACTATACTGACTGTAATAAAATGTGCGAATTTTACATACATTTTATATGATGTAAAAACGATGTATCTATACAAAAAAATGTGAACGACCGTGTAAATACGATGTACCAATACATACATTTGAAGCGATCGAAAATACATAATTGTTGATCAATTCATGCCCACTAAAACGTCAAAGCTATTTGATTGTTTTTAAATTCATAATATTAAAGCATGACCAAACTTATGTATTTTAAATACAGGGTAATAATATATATTATATAAATTATTCTGAATAAACAAAATAGCTAACCCCACATGTCAATAAATACTTGACACCTGTATCTTTTCAACTAAAAAAATACAGGTAATGGACATATGTTACGTCAAGCATTCCTCATTCCTCAATACCTTCCCCATTTTTATCTTAAATAATTCGTTTATTCGAATTCTGAATTTTGGAATCCATATGTTCAAAAATATAAATCACCCTTTTTCCCTGTAAATTAATAAATCAATTGCTTTTTAGAAAATATCAACGTGTCTAAATTGAAATTCGAAAGAGTAGTTTTAAGTAATTTAACTTGATATGAATAGTAAGGATAATATTTCTATATAAGTAAAAGGTTTGAAAGATATGGTGGCTATATATATTATGATGACATTAAAATAAACTATAACAATGATTACTTATTAATCTATCAACATTTAATAACGGGTCAACATTGTCCCAGTATAATAATAATAATAATTATTTTTATCATAATTATATTATTTTAAATACATTATTATTACGAATCTACTAGATACTAGAACTTTAGATTAATTCTATAATTTATATTTTTTTTAAAAACATTTTTAAACGCCATTCTTAGTTAATGACACAGAAACATAAATTTGGACACATCAACATCAATATTTTCAAAAATATCATCGTCTTAACAATTCTCCTCTAAAGTAGCAAAATTTTACATTCATAACTTTATCTATTTGCAAATTTAAAGGTAAGAATAATATCCTGCTTAGGCTTTTTTTTGTGATTTTAGTTTTGAAACAAATTATGAACTTTTATTATAAGATTTGAAAACAAATAATTTAAATAAGTAAAATAAAATTTTAATATACCCATAACTTGCTTCAAAATTAAAAGAAAACGAATTAAATTTTTATGATGTTTGGGTGAGACCACTTCGGTCCATTAGTTATCGCAAAAATCATCTACATCGGAGTCATTTGAAAGACTTCCAGTAATTGGTTTTTGTATGAAGTTTTGGTTTAATTTGCTCGATATGACAGTTTCTAATTTATTTTCTATTATTGGAGTTGTTATTTTTATTTTTATTTTTTTTTGGGGGGGGGGGGAGACGAATGATTAAACCACCAACACCTAACCTAACGGAGTAACTATTACACGAAACAATTGTATTAATAGAAATTAAAATGTAACATGGACCAATCATAAAAATAATGAAAAAATAATAATTAAGTATAATTAAAAAGTTTGTGCATTCGTCAAAAAGCAGGGCTCTTAAATCACAGGTGTTTTGTGAATTCAACTAACAGGCATTTAAATCTAAAACAAGGAGATTGATAAAAAACTAAAATTTACTTTATATACTTTATATACTTTATCTACTGTTAATCATACATTCATCCATCTCTAAAAAAAATTACTATATCTAAATTTGACTAGAAAAAATTCAAAACGCATGTACTAGTGTTTCTGAGTATAACCCAAGTGTAAAAATGATTTTTTTGCTCGTTTAATTTGTCTACAAAAAATTATATTGTTGTAAATCAAGTCCCTTATGTATCTACCTCAATATAATTGAACTTCTTAGTTGTATATGAAATAATATATAAAATATAAAACATAAATGATTTACTCACCATTGGTAACACGAATCCGTCGTTATAATCTGTGTGTTCTCCAATTAAATTTACTCTTCCAGGCCCAATACCTAATTTATCGGGTTTTTCACCATCTGGAAAATGTTTTGCGAAAAATTCAAACCCTCTTTCTATCAGTGCTTCGGTCGTTTCTGTTTTAATTATCGACATTTTGAATCTAAATCATATACAGGTACATTTTATTATATTAATTATTACTGTAACCAATAATTATATTGTCAATTCTGTAAAAAAATAGAAGTATTCAATAAAACTTATATATACGAGTATAACCTCGTAAATAAACTAGTATTTATGTATTAGGTATATTCATTGTGTACAATTTATGTCTCAATTATTTAGACCATTCCTAGTTATTGCCAACTACTAAGTGGCAATATGATTGTTTTTAATTTTTATTAAATATCAAAAAATTATTTTGGCCAGTCACATTGATAAGTCATAAAGGTTAATAATGGCTAATGAACTTCGAGAAAAGGTATACAAAAAATTGTTTATATGTTATGAGTTAAAAGTTGTATATGTGAAGAGGACACAATAATGATACCACAGTTTGCCATATTTTAAAGTAAATGCGATTAGAACATTATTATGTGCATTCAAAATTTAGACACCGGGATTTTCTTCGATGTGTTAGTTTTAAAAATAGATAAGTACTTATACTCGTATATATTTTAAGGATTCAACCAATATAGCAATAATAAAGTAAATATTTCACTTTAAAATTTTTTTTTATAACATACAATTTCACTAAAATTTGATTTTAAAATCCACACAATTCAATAATCTTTAACCTTACGTATAGAAATAGGTCAATTTATTTATTATCAAACATAAGTGTATTGAATATTGATTAGTGGTGCAACATAAAATGTAGTTTATGATAGACAAAGGCGACAAATAATTGGTATCATATCCTCTTAAGAAATTGGTATGATTTGATACCTCCGGCGCAACGCGTAAATACCGACCTATATCATTAAAAAAAATATAGGTTCATATTTTGTTTAAGTGCATTGAGTTATAATTTTATACTTTATAAATCCAATACAATGATATTTGAACTAAAGTGAATTATGAAAAACTACTTTCCGCGCTGTTTTTTTTATTACGTTTTCATTTTAAGACATTTTTTTTATTAGCGTGAGAGTAAATTATTTATTTCAATTAAAGTTTAAGGAAATACAAAATAATATTATTTTGATAGATATACAAAAAAATGATAAATTAAATGATATGATATTATAATGATTATAATGATGATAAATATTGTAAAAAATATATGTGCATGTCAATTAGGTATATCAAAATATTAAAAAATATCTATAGGTTCACCTATAGATAAAAAATTATACAAACATTAACGTTATCATACATTATCAGAAATCATATTTATTCGTCGGGCCATTTTTAAAGAGCTGTTAATTTTATTTAATATATTATTTTGAATTCTGAGCAAACAGCCATTGCAAATAGAGGCGTAGCTTGAAATTTGGTGGTCCTGTGGCCTCTTTCTCAGTACCTAGGAGGCCTAAATTTGCCATTAATTGCAGGTGTCACAATTTTTTTGTTTTTGGTTATAAAATAATGAAAATAGGCTGCGCTTCTATACACACAAAGTTGTATATATAGATGGTATAGTTTGATGATGTAATTTTTTAATCGGTAATTTTTTTAAGTGTTAACTGCTAAAAATAAGCAAATGGTGATTTATACAATACGAAAAATTGGTTAAGGTTACAAATGTCTTAACGTTAGTATATATAGGTAAGCACCGGTAAAGTGATGTTTTTACTCCATTGTTGTTCTTCCATCATTTCGGGCAAATGTTTGTGACACTAAATAATAATTAATAGACCCCTCTAATTACTACGTGCATAAAATACATAGTACGTATGAACTAATTATTAAGGTGTAACATTCATTATTTCAAAAATCATTAATGTTTTTAAAAATATTTTTTTTTTTTTAAACAATATTTGTACAATATTATATTCTGTTTTTATTGTAATTATGTTTAAGGTTTTACTTTTTTAAATTTCAACACTCATTTTAAATTTCATATTCCTAAGCAAAATATTATTCGGAGTACGTCAATCTATAAAAATCAAATTTTTGACTAAAAATTAATCACATAGGTAGTTATAAGCATTTAAAGTTTATATGAGTGGAGTATAGATGGTACTTAAGTGGATCAAAATTTTGTGGGGTACTCCTAAGATATTGATCATATGATATCTAAGAATACTTCTCTGATAGCAAATTCACCAAAATTCGATTTTTATACATATATTGAAGTATACATGAAAATTATGTTGTTTGGGAATTAGGAATAAAATGTATGTTGTCTTTGAAAAAAAGTAAAACTTTGTGAACGATACTTTAAAAAATAGTAAACAAATATTTTTTTGTTTTGAAACGACTTAAAATGTAGTAAAAAACATATTTTTCAAAACGTTAAGAGGACGCCATATTGCCATACCCACATGCGTTGTCTCCATCTTGAAAATGCATAACATAGCCAATAGTACGTTCTTACTAACTTAACTCTGTTATACTACATTTTAGAATGAACTTACCTATTAACAAATTAATTAGAATAAGTAATAATATTATTCAGTCAATGACATAGGGGTTTTTTAGTTTAATTTTAAAGCTAGCATTTTAAAATAGTAAATTGTTGCACATTTTAAAATGCTCATAACTATATGTCTATATCTTTAAAATCAAAAAATTTAAATACCCTACGCCATTAACTAGATGATATTGTTAATTTTAAATTTGGTAATAGGTCAATTCACTCTAAAATTTAAAACGAAATATAATTAAATTAATTATTAAGAACGTACAATTTACTATATTATGCATTTGTAAGATGGAGACGACACGCATGCGGATATGGCGTCGTCTTAATAGTTTTTAAAATAATGATCGTTCTTTGATAAAAATAAAATTACCCCGTAGAGTGAGTGAAGAGAAAAAATTATAGGTAAGTAACTTAACTGCGTATATATAATAATAAATTCTCGTTCTTCACAGACCTACATTGTGCCTATTTCATAAGCCCACCACAAGATTAACATTCTAATCTCAGTATTTGCACCCCCACAAAACATAATAACACCATTTTAAGTATTAACTATACGCAAAAACTGGTTTTCTAAATAATAGCTCTTCTAACTCATAGTATTCGATTAGCCTTTAGAAATTAGTGTATTCATTAATCTATACCATGGAGCCATGGACCATGGTAACACAATACACATATATTATTATTATATGACATCGATTTTAATTAAAAACATTATATTATAATATATTTATATATATCGCATTAATATATTATGTTTACTATATGGACACTTATAAATTATGAAAAATATAATTTACTATATAATCATAGTCGTTGAGTTTTGAATAATTATATGAATTTAAATAATATCTATTTCATACTTATCTCAAACGTTTATTATATATTATATACGTCAAAAGCTTAATAGTTATAAATTATAATCCTTCAAGTGATAGGTCTGTTGCCTAATCGGGTTATCTTGAATGAACACGAAAACTACTTACACGCGTGCTGTTATTTTTTTAACGATAAGTACAAAACTACAAACAATCGGGAATTTCGTTTTATTGAGTCCACTAAAACGTGGAGTGATACCCACATGGTGATACTGATGATAATTTATAACTATTACCTGCAAATAACATTTAACAAAATAAATTAATAAATACCTAACACGATAATATTATGTTTGTCAATGGTCGTACAGAATGTAGGTAATACATACTATTACCTATCCTATATAATATAATATTATATTATGTAACGGATTTGAATTTTAGAAACTAGGTAGGTATGGCATTTGTGTGATTAAACTGGTAAACGATTAAATAGGTATAATATATACCTGCCTATTAGAATTTAACCTACGTAGTTTTTTATTGTGGTTTTAAAACTACATTTAAAATGAGAAAACATCATCGTCATAATTATTATACCCACATGTTTTCGTCTGTTACATCATTATGTTGTTGCTGGTAAATTATATTGACTATAAATTAAAAACGTAATAACAATATAGTTATTATTCAATACAACAAATAACTAGACTGTCTACCGAAATGTATTTAACATTAGAAATTTCTAAATCACTAATGAACACGATAGGTTCATTTGAAATATTGATTAACAACTTTGCACGTCCATAACATGATAATTATCAAATCGTTAACATAATTAAAATCGTCGTGAACATTATAGTTAGTTACCTACTACCCATTAACTACTGTTGTCTATCGTTAAATCGTTGAAAATCATAATAACACCGATCGGACACGATTCAATAGATGATTACAATAAGAGTGAGACGAATTTTGATTTTTAACCACCGGAACATCTCTATGGGTTATAAATCGGTCACACGAGGGACAATAATCGTTTATCTATCAAAAAGCAAATACACCGAGCTGCCCTATGCATACAGCAGTACGTTCGAATTATTCACGTAACATATTATTACAATATAATTATATCGATTTTAAGATAAAATAATATACCTACTGCCTACTGGTATATGGTGCGATGGGTTTCAAAGTTCGAACAATATTCAAAATTATAGAATAAAAATTATTATTGCATGTCCATAAAGATTGTACACAAATAATTGCCCACTGTGGATGGGAGCTGTCTGGCATGACATTTGAAGAGACATCATTGTCAAATTTCATGATTTAGAGTGATTTAACGAGACCGCTTTGACGAACGACTTTGTTTGTGCGCCAAAAGCAGCGAGCTTAGGCATACGCATAACGCACGTTAATACGTCATATATTATTGTTATTATTATGTACCTAAGCAGTGGTAGGTACGTGATGTGGGACACAAATTTCCATGTGAATTACCCATTCAAAATAGACGGTTACAATAACTGCGTGCGCAAGTAGGTACACATCATAAATGGGCAGGTTACCGGTGCGCCTACCTGTGGAACAAAAACTAGACGCATTATTTTTCGTTTTTTTTTTCAAAAGTTCTAAAACGCACGCATTACCGGATGACAAAATATTAGTGAATCGCGAACACTGCGCATAATATTATTACAACACCCGAGCTATTTGAATAATGATAACGATTAATAACCGCGAACGCGTCGGATCGTCTCACGTCTTCGTCGTCGCATATCATAATATTCAGTACCTATACATACTGCACAGTTACACCGTAGTCCATAATAATGTTACAATAATATTCGAAAGAGTTTCGGACGATTATACTACTTATCCGTATTATAATAGTGAGTAAGTATTGGTAACTAATATACATAATATAATCTATTTTATATTATAAACGCGTACCGTGATTTTAACAATGTATTATTTAATTGTGCCTATTTTTTTTTATGCAAATCATATCGATTGTTAATATTATATCGTGCGGGGGGGTGGAGTGGAAGAACAAATAATACCACACAATGTTAATATAAAAATATGTATAATATAATATTGTTTACGTACTTTTCTCGTTGCGCGCGGCGGTCAATCGGAACACCAAGACCGTACAACTGCTCGGGCGGACGGGCAAACCAGACTAAAAACTCTGATAGGTACCTTACGATAAAACGGAAAAAAAGCGCACACAAACACACACACACACACACACACACACACGCACGCGCGTGGTTTTATTAGACTGGCCTGCACGTTCCCCTACTCTTACACGCAGACACACACACGCGTACACACACACAAACGTGCGCACTCTCGTCACACGCTGATAATGGTAAAAAATATAATGTATATAATTTTTTATACATCGGATACGACGTACACTATAGCTATATTATTATGATATCGTGTTCCTCGCGTATTGCCACACACACCAGTACACCACTGACGGTGCCGCCCTCGCCCTGCCGCCGTAGTACGCGTATGGCAAACAATATAATTATTAATTATTATTATCATTGTTATAATTATTATTTTAATGCGGTATCGGCTGCTGCTGCTGCTGCTGCGGTGATCCGTGGTAGACCTAAAAACTTTTTCTGTTTTACCGGACACCCATTTATTGCAATTTTTTTTTCGTGTTACCTGTGATGAAGTCAGAATTTGGCGGTCGGAATTAGTTTTAAAGTTATAGCTAATTTAAATTTATAGTATTTTGAAAATGCCATACACACCCGGTGTGGTCACTCGCTCACTCCGCTCGCTCAAAAATGGAAAACATATCTCGAATTGTTATATAAAACTACCTTGGGTGAGTCTCGGAGTAAAAACAAAATTATTAAAGCACTTGGCACATATATCTACATTCTACACCCGGTGTAGTCATTCACAACCACCCGGACAACGAAAATCGAAAACATCCCTCGACTTGTTATGTAAAACCCCCTTGGCTGGGTTTTGGACTTCAAGTAGCTATATAACTTCAAAACTAAGTAGGACCATCAAATTATGACTTCAGTATCATTTTCATGTTAAAAAAATAGAGCCAGTGTAACAGAAATGTACCAATTTATGGTTATATTGCTAATATTGATAATATTGATCGGACTTAACATCTGGAATAATTGTCTAATAAAAAAATAAACAAAAAAAATTATAACATATATTTTATAAAAATTAAAAACTGTTTAAATAATTTTTAACTTAGGAGGGGGCAAAATGATAAGTATGTCATATCAATATTTTTATTTATAATTAAATTGTTAAAAGTGTAACTTACTAAATTTTATTGAGACCTCCAACCACAAATCCTCAAACACATAATTACAATTCATGAGTACGAAAGTAACGGATATTTAATGCTTATGAACCATTAAAATAAATATCTTTAATAGTAGGTATAGTCATTGAATAATCATAATTAATTTAATGCATATATTAATTTGTTTGTATTTAAATTACAAATAGTAGTATTAATATATTATATAGACTATATAGCCATGCAGTATAATATCCAATATATATATATTATATATTTATATCTATGATCTATCATAACAATCATAATACTCTGTATAATTCAATAAATCTAATCTGTGTTATTCAACACAGTATTTGAAATAAAAATGTCTAAAATAATGTATGTTAAAAAAAATATTTTGATAAAACCAACGTACCTAGTCTACCACCCCCTTCCCCTTTCTAATGTTGATTACTACTAGCTACGTGGGCTCAAAAATTATGAAACAATAATAGAGGAGCTCCGTTCCCCTGCCCCAGTGCTCCCTCACAATTCGAGCACTGATTGTATACGTATCTAATAATAAAAATTATATACCTTGGTATCGGGTGTGTTTGTTTATAAGCGTAAACAGTAAACACTATACACTATGCATAATAATACATGTCGTAGTGCAGCATAAATGTATAATAGGGAGTTTCCCGAGTACGTCCCGAAATTTCCTTATTGAAAGTCCCGCGTCCGTATAAATATATCACCCAAAATGAGTCCCATGAAAAAAGGTAGTTTTTACGTATCCCGAAAGCATCCCATTTGACATTTCGAGTTGCCCAGAGTTAATCATCATCACAACCCACGAGAAACGAGTAGGAACACATACGTCGTAAACAATTTTTTGATAATTTATCTTAGATAACCGTTTTTTTTTTTTTAAATAGACAATTAAAAAGATACTTAAAATTATTTTTATCTAGACTCGGACATGCTGCTGTCCACAGTTTATTTGTATTATTACTGCAAGGTGTATGGGTATAACACTATAACGTGCACTGATTTATGTTTCTCTTGCTCTCTCGACGATATAATAGTGTGCAAACGAATTGTGAATCATTTACTCGGGTCCAACCCGTTAATCGTTACCATTATAATTATACCGCGGGCACGTGACAAGACGATAGAAATTACATGTATAGCTATAGGTGTAGGCATTACACGTATATATTATTATTAATATCACAATGTGCATAACGTATAATAGTTGTATGGAGGCTGTACACTCGCGAGCGGTATTAATGTCATATACAGTGTCATTGCGAGGAGGTGGATGTGGCGGTGAAGACGGACAGAAGAGGGATGGAAATCGCCCTCTCCTCCCTACGCCCCTCCACAACATACAGTAATATTTCGACGCAACGCCGAGCACGTGGCACGCATGGCAGTGAAATGTGAACGGTTTCTCACGTACGCCGTACGCACGTCAATTCGTTTTTTCGTTTTCGTCTACTCCCTCCGTCTGTCTTTCCGGAGATTTGAACGGAATTTCGTTTAAAACACAACACACGCGACGAACGATCGCTTCCGTCTGAGATTCCACAATAATAAAAATATGTATATAATATAATGCGTATGGGCTTCGGGCACAGCGGTGGGAAGGCCGGCGGTGGACCCGCGGATCGTGTGCGCCGTATCCATCAACAAACGGGACATGAGACATTATTATTTATTAGGCATCATTGCTAAAAGATAAACCACACACTGTGATAGTGTCGAACTTGTGTTAAACCATTCACACTTAAGAGGTGAGACTAAAGCGTTTAACACCCACAATAGTGGTTAGTAATTATCACTATTCACTGTAAAACGTCCAATGTCGTCCATCATATAGAATCTGTCAAGTCAAACGAATTAATAGTTCGTCCTCGATTCAATACTTTATCCTCTTCTAAGTGTGCTCGTGTTGTTTACAACACGGGGTACCCTGCAATGGGTCACAAAAACAACCCAATAATATTGTTTTATGAATTATGGTTACACAGCAGGATAATCATCACATTATCTTTTTCAAACAAGTCAATAAGCCCCTTTCTTATTTTAATGAATTTAACATCATTTAACATTACGGATACCTGCGATCTGTTTAGAATCCACGATGAGCGTTTACACTCGTGTAGTCGTGTACGAATAAAAAATTAGGTTATGGTTTCGATTTTGGTCAATAAATTATTCTGCCACCCACCCTTTGACCGCCCTTTTAGTTTTTTTTTACCCAGCACTTAAGCCACTGCCTGTATTTATAGAATATAGACATAATATAGGCTATCGTCATACAAATTATAGTATTATATACACGCATTCATAAATCATAATATTGTCCATTGAATGTAACTATTTCTTCGAAGATTTTTAAATTCAATCTGAAGTCAGGACTGAAGATTTTCATCTTTTCATATACGCACACACATTTTAAGTAGGTACCTGTCATATAATAATATTGTTATATAACTTAAAATGTTTTTATTCTTATTTCTCCGTAATGACCATCATGATGAACGGTCATTAAATGTGAAATTACATAATTCGTACACTTATTTTCAAAATATTGAAAGTCGAATTAATATATATTACTGTAATTTAGGTACTATTGTACTAATATAGTATATTTCTATACTTTTACAATTTAATTTTTTACTTTTACGTTTTCAATTTGTATACCATGATAATTATAGCTCAATTCAATTTTGGCACGCCTATTTGTATAGTATATTGGTATCTACACACTGCAGAATACAATTGGATTTCGACGGTTAAACTATAATATAGGTATTTTAAAATGATTATACCGGAAGACCAGTGTTAATTTATATTAGTATCAAATTTCAGTCCCCCTAAAACCAGTGTTTTTCTAAAAAATGTACTACAGAGGGTTTCCACTCGATCTTTCTGGTAATTATTGGGGCATTCAGTGAGGATGTGTTTGATAGACAATTGAATGCCACAGATTGGACATTTGGTAGTTAAATTTAAATAACTAGTTAAATAATAGTTAGTTTTTAATTGAAATATCGAGAAGAGATTTCGGACTTACAAATCTATAATCTGCGGCACGACTCATATAAG
This sequence comes from Myzus persicae, assembly GCF_001856785.1. NCBI lineage: Eukaryota > Metazoa > Arthropoda > Insecta > Hemiptera > Aphididae > Myzus > Myzus persicae. The sequence continues at coordinate 920,775 of NW_019101246.1, read as the reverse complement.
TATATGACGTTTAACACATACAATTATTTAATGATCTATACTAATAATTATAATAATGCATAGGTAATTTAACAATATATTAACAAAGATATTGTTTGTACAATATGTCAATATATATATTAGTATAATAATAATTTATATAATATTTTATAGTTTATAATAAAGGTGAGAGAAATTATGTTCTAGAATTTCGAAAATCACAATAATCATGACTACTCGCTGTATTAAAATCAACAATGCGTATATTATGCAGGTAAGAGGAGCGTTACTCAACCTCATTTATGGTGCGAATAATTTTTGATTGGTTTGGTCACCACCAATTAATAGCATAAAAATGATATAATATATTAATCAATAATATAATATTAACGTTACAACTTTAAACTAATTATTTATGATAGCTGAAAACAATTATTAGATTTTCTTAAAAATTAAATATTGATAGAAATGATAATTGTTTTTAATTTATAGCCTTAGTAAACTGCTTAATAAACATAAATATAAAAACCAGAGAAGTCGCCTTTGCTGTAGATAGGTATAGTAGGTTTCGGGTGTTCCTCGTCATGGAGTGGCGTCATTCAGTTGATGTGCTAAATTTTAATACGAATCGTAGTAAAAACGATTCTCAGCAGAGGTTGTGCCTCGAACATTAATAGTTGTGTAATTTTTTTATATCAATCATCGATAACTACAATAACTGGTCGGTGACAATTTGTTTATGACCCCCCCCCCCCCCCCACCCAAAAAAAAAGTTTTGTTTCGTGTACGTGCCTGATGCAATACAAATGATTTGGTTTTCAACTTTGAAGGTAGTTGTGGTAGCAAATGCAAATTGTATCTAACTAGTTCTTTAAGGGGTCGAAAGTAAAAATTCTCATTTTTCAAAATAACAGATAAACAAAAAAAATTAACAAAAACCCAGAATGTTCACTGAATGTTTCACTGAAAACCAGTTTTCGACAAAATGTATTTTGTTTTTCTGTTGTAACTCAAAAATGCCTCACACTTTTATTTTTTCTGATTGTTTTGAAAAGTATTGGATTTTTTTACTTTTGATCACCTCCACAGTCCAGAGTCCACTCCAAACACAAGCTACATTTAATTTTGTACGGGTATTTTGTGTGGGTGGGTAGGAAATAATCGATCCCACGCGAAGATTTTTCTAAATTCTTAAGGTTAATTTCTTATATAATTTTATTAGATATTTTAATTTAACTCTAAATTATATAACACATTATGGCATACGTTTAGCAAATGTGAAGTTGGAAACTTTAATGGGTCATGACCCATGGGTGATATGAAGACTCCAATCCCCAAGGGTCAGGTACTTTTAACAAAATTTAGATAGAAGGTCGCAGGAAAAATGTTTTAAACTTAGAAGGTCACACATATATATATTATTATACATACACAAACCTTGAAAAATACCGAGTAAAAACGTAAAAAAATTATTGATTATTGAGTATAGGTACCAATATATTATATTTTAATATACAGTATGTAAAAAAAAACAAATAAAGGAACTTGCATGCATATAGCGCATATTTATGCATAAGAGTAAACGTAAATAAAATATATTATCACTGTACATTATTAATAATATATCATGCTCATATGAGTTATGCATAAGAAAAGTGGTGATCAAATAATTTTGTCACGGGGGAAGAGATACGGCGGATTTTCTAATGTAGTATTTAATTATTAAAACAATAATTTATATAGTTATCAGATTGCATAAACATTGAAAAAATAAACTTTTTGTTTTTGGAGGTTTTGATTCGTCTCCCCTCACCCCCAACTAATGAACGAGGTAACTAAATACACTTCCTGACCTAACCGTTATGTCGTTTTTTTACTAGTCACTTTTACTGTCTATCGTGGTCTCCGATTCTCGTCCACAGATATAACTTCAATAATTAATATTATAACTTATAGTGCGTTAATCACTAGCTGTAATTAAGAATGAAGATATATCATATATGCCTACCTAACCTTCCCGTACGATTATAAGATGAAGTTTTTTCAAACTTATATTGCAATCGTTTATTTTTATACAATTATCATTAAACTGTTATCATTGCTTTCGAATAAAAACATCCGTCCTAATGACACATCCAACTTTGAACTGGATCACACTTTTTTTATTACATTTAATCTTTGCTCTTTACCTCTATACAATATGGCTATGACGTGTTATAACGTGTTATTCGCACATAGATTTGATAAATATAACGACTCATTAAAAATGTAATTCCGACGAATCACGGATCATCATTATTAATGCCCTACGGACAGTTAAAATCTAAAGATCCATTAAATTATAATGGATGTACCTTTGGTGTGACCAGGTATACGTATTACTTGAGTTTATGGCTCTGCATTTTTTTTTTTTTTTGCAGAATAAAACTCATCCTACATATTTTAACCGTAATCTCTAATCCGGCAAAAGCTTTGAAAACTGGCATAGATTATTCATTACTTACTATTGATGCGTCGGTCAAAGTAAATTCTTAATTTTTACAATAATATTCAATTGTAAATTGAATACCTCGCTGCATTGTAGGTGTAATCGTATTGCTCGAATAGTTGACTGCAACGGAGTTAAATTTGAATTCGATGAGATGAATAATTCAACAACTACAACCGAAAAGCTACACTGAGTAGTGAACGAACATTTTGTAAAAACGTGAACTTCAAAGTTCCAACACTTATAAACAAAAATTGTGAATACCTGTGTTATTTTGATATTTCCACAAAGCCGACTTGTGAGGAACCTTGAGAAACTTCTCTACCTACATTTTTATCACCATTATTAATAGGTAGAAAAAACAAATAAAATCGAAAATGTTGAAAAGTCACCTATGAGCAGCTTAAAATTAGTCAAAATATTTCGAAATTTAACAAGATATCAGCTGCTAAATGTTATGAATTGTATAATGTATATTTTATTCAGAAAACAATATTATAGTTTATAAATAAACATTTTAAGTAACATCGATTGTATTTTATTTAAAAACTCGTTTGAATACCGTTATTGTTATTTATAACCATAAACATATAGGTGCTTTTACACTGAAATATTCAAATAAGTAATCCAGTGGAAAAACTATAAGTTTATACAAATATATATTATATAATTGGTACCCGGACTGTACGTCAGAATATTAATTATTCAACTCATAAACTATAACTTGTATGTATTTCAGATTTTTTTTATACTTTTTATGGACATTTTTATGGAAGGTACCTACATTTTGTACAGACAATTATGGAAATTTATATCATACTTATAACAATTAACATAATATTTTAAGTCTATATAAATAAGTATTACGACTAATTTATTAACATTTTTAGTTTACAATGCCATAGTCATAATGTTCTTATAATGCTTACGTTGAAAGTGAAATATGGTCAATGAATAGTAATTAATTATAGATACCCAATATTACTGCACTGGAATTGTTAAATATGTGACTGTACAACAATAGACACTCGATACTCAAATTTAATTTGTTTCGATTACTTTAATATTAATAAACAATAAATAAAACTTTTTAATTTATTGGTCTTTACTAATAAAAAAAAAGCTTTACTAAATTCTATATACCTAATGCCATATAATATTATGTATTTAATATATTTATTAATACTCAAATACACTGCAATGTTAAGCGATAACTTTATATTATAGTAGGTATACCTACTATATAATATGTATCATCTGCATTTTATTATACTGTAAGTAAAAAATTATATTAGTGTTCAAGTACTAAAATTAAATTTAAAAAATGAGTACCTACAATCTACATGAGTATAAGGTTGATAAGGATGTGATAATATATTATATTATACTTTGTGGATTTAAAACAAAGTCTAGTTTCATACGCAGGTGTAAGAAAAAAAATTGGTTCCAAGAGCTGTGGTAGCTATCATAAAATATATTTGTTTTATTTATAGATAAACAATATATATGATATACTTTAGTATACAAGTGCTTAAAATGAATAAACATGAAGAACAATATTATTAATTATTATAATCGTTAAAAAATAATGTTAGTTTATCGACTCAGTTATCATTATACTATTGATCATTAGCATAAATATAAATAATTATGTATTGAACATTATTGAACAAAGCGTTGTAGCTATAATAATTATACTATACAGTATAACCGTATAAGTATATGATAAATAATTATTATAACTTTTGAAGATGCAGAATGATTTTTAATAACTATTAAGTACCTATACTGATGTAATGTGTAATAGTCATACACTCATATCCAAGAACTCAAACATAACAGTTATTTTGAGATAAAAAAATAAGGAAATTAAAATTAAAATTTGCAAGAAACTCGTTAAAAATATAAAACCAAGTAGTTGCATTATATTATATTCATTGCACTTCAATATGGGCTACCCCTACCTGCCAACCCGGTGATCACGGCAACCCATGTCAGGACAAACAAGAGTCCTGCAAGGGTGGCCTGCTAGGGTCTGCACTAGGAGCACCTGGTGAGATATCCATGGAGGTGGACTCGGGTCAGAATAGGGACATAATATTATGATCCAGAATCCAGGCGGGGTAGACGTCTATACCCACATTGTGGCTAATGTCATTTGCAAATGTTAAACAAATTTAAGCCCTCTCCAAGGGTAACTGGATAGTTATTTTATTTAAATAAACGATGATGTTTGGCGATAAGTAATGCTCACGCGGTCCTCCTTCATACAGCGGCTTAAAATCTAAAAAATGTTTTAAATGATTCATATTATTATATTATTGATTACCTATATATTATTGTTAGCACGGAAATAATTGTCATTTATCGAGGAGTAATGTGTGATGTGCCGTTTGCAGGTTCAATAACCTAAAGCACTTTTTGAGGTCCCCGTGCAACCATCATTATGTTACAATTGAAAAGTGAAAACCCTTAAATTTTTAATTTGATAAAATATGTATAAAAGCATTTGTGTATTATTAAATATTCATCGGTCTTATACCGCCGGCAATTTATTTGTTTTTTCTATTCATATCAAGTATACGATGCTATTATGTAAAATAAAATATGTAATGAATTTTTATTTTTGAAACTCGAAAACCGCAATAATAAAATAATTGTATGTTTGCTGATTGGAATTATTAGTTCGGAGTGTTCGGAGCATAAACTATTTGGGCCGAAAAAGTTTTTTAGATATTTAAAAAGTTATAAACTATTTATTTTTTTTCATTTTAACGAGGGTTCCTTTTAATATATTCGTAGTATAGTCATGTTTAACATGTAAAACCATGCATATACCAATGCGATTATATGAATTTATCTAATTAATATTTCCATTTTCGAGTAATTTTGTTAATAATTGTTGTTGTATTAGTTTATTATACATTCAAAAGTAATACAAAATATTTCTTTCACTGCAGTTTCACTACACATAATATATTATAATACCTAAAGTCATCATATTAATTATAAATATAAAACGCATGATGTCTATATATAGATTATATATAGTCTAACAGTCTATGTCTATGCGTACATTGTATAGACAATCTATATCATATAAATATAACTAAAACTTAAAACCAATTAAATATACCTATCTGTTTTTGTGCTAATTTATTTTATAATAAATCAAGTGTTCAAAAAATCGAAGTCATTCACTGATAACTTAGGAGCAATAAAAAAATTTTTATTAAAAAATCGTATTATTGAACCAAAAGTAAGATAGCATTTGCATGATTAAGATTTTCAATGCCGATCGACGTTTGTGAAAAAAAAACCATACAACAGGATTTTATTAAGTACTGAAATGTTTACATTATCTATAGTACCTATATGTCCCAGAAGTCTTGTATAGCCCTGCTTAGTATCTATTATCTGTCTATCTATCACGGTGAAAATCATTTTATTTAAATGTGGTTTTTTTTAAGTCAAAAGTATGAACATACTGATTGAATAACATATATATTAAGATTCAATTTTTTTTCCAAAATTCTAAAATTACCAAAAAATGTTTCATTAGATTTTTAAACTATCAAAATGGCCATTTTGTTAGTCATATTTTTATAAAACATTTAAAAAAAAAAATAGAAATAAAATTGATTGAAAATCGACCAAGTAAGAGCAAATTATGTTTTTAAATTTTTAAGAATAATATTTACATTACCTAGCAAAACACGAATCGCATGCTTCAATCAACCTCAATTAAAACGTTGATTTTTTATGACAATCTGTAAGTATCTAATTAGTAGTAGAGATTTTAGGAAAAATTTTAATTACAATTTAGTAAAAATTGGAAGTTCCCGTCCAGACGTCTAGCCAACCTCCGCAACATTTATAGTTGCATTATATGTGCAAGGGTACCGTCTTCCATAGCAATTTGCTCTATTCTGCTTGTACTAATTGAGAAATTATTGGACACACACGTTCTTCTAACAAATCTCTATACTTTTCTCTTTTTTAACTACATAATTAATAATCCAAAAGAAATAAATATTACATTTTTACAATCTGTTGCAATAATTATTTGTGCCACGCCAAAATGTTACCTTTGCCTGTTCCTGGCTTTAAGTCTTTATTACATAACTTATTAGTTATTACTTATTAGCGAACTATTCATAAATCCATTGTCGGTTGGGCATAGTCTGGGGGAGGGGTGTATGTAATTTGTGCCAAAAATAACCCAAATAAAAAATATATATGTAATTTATATAAAATATTATAAAATTAATTTTAGTAATTTGCCTCACTTTTTAAGGTTGTAGTACACTAAACTAAATAAAAGGGCATAATGTAATCTGTGCCATCTTGTACCCACAAAAATTGTAATTTGCTCCGCACTTTAAAATAACTAAATAAATGTATATAAGTATACGAACTTTATGTATGTCAAATGAGTAAAATGTTGGTTAGTAATAACTAATAACATTTAAAAAAAATCAGTAATATTATAATTATAAATAAATGCGTATTATAGTATTTATACCATGTGTATATTAAATAAGTAACCTAACAGACATTTTCGGTTCGTAATATTATCCTTGGTTTAGTATATAGATTTGCCATGGCGTTACCCTTACATCTGTTTGAATACATTTTTCTGTCTATATTTGGTTGATCGTGTCTGATGTCCGTTATGTTCATTTAAAATGTCAACTATTTGTACAATATTTTCAACAATTGGTGTTGAATTTGTGCTCAGATTACATATTCAATTTTGTTTTCTGTCGTATAGCCAATTACCGAAATTAATTTTTAGATGTGGACTAAAATGCATGTTATATTTTAATATTTTGGTGCAAATTACATATACCCACTTAAATGTACCGCACTTAAATTGGTGGCGCAAATTATAAGTAATAAAATTGGCTCAAAATACCATCTCCCACTGGGAGTCTGGGGATAATTTTCTAAGCTTGTTTAGTGGAGAGCATTGTAAAAAATTAAGTTGCACATTTTTTCAAGGTGGTTGTAATTATTTTTGCTAAAATATTGGCACAAGTCCTAAGTCGATAGGAGAAATACCCCTTTTTTTTATATGTCAATTTAATCTGTCATGAAGTTGTGGGCTACACATTTTTTAATGCTAGTTGCTTAAAGTTGCAAAAAGGTTGCTATGAATATTAACACAAGTTTGAAGTTTTTATGTAAAAATTTGGTAGGGCCAAGTTTTGGCATGTTAATGGACTTTCAGGACGTCGATGGGGTTAGGCTATACTAATTACTTACCTACATTACAAAATAGTTATTTACACAATTGATACGTAGCATAATCCAAAAGTAGCGAACGAGGCATTTATATAATATATTATTAAACTAATAGTACCTAATTATAATAATTGATAAGAGCGAGAAATTAAAATCTTGATATTGTAGATTATTTATGTAAGTATAATAATATTAAAAGTGTATCTCGATTTAATTTAACGATTATTCGGGTGTGCCGTGTGTATACTGTATACTGAATAGTGTACCTAATGGCCAATACCTATATTCTAATATACAGTATACTATATCAAAGTATTTTTTTTTAAGAAGCTATATTTGACTGATAATGATTGTTCTTGCGATAATAATTAAAGTAGTTTGAGGATATTGCTTAGCTCTGACTGCTCCGAATTTAGAGCTTCTGGAAGGTTGTTAGAAATTTTAAATTCAATTCTCTCCTTCAAAGTATTTTATTGTTTGTACATACAATTATGAGAGCTAATAGTAGGATCCAATTTGTTCATGAAATATAAAAACAAAATAATTCGCGAATAATTGAGATTATACTGATTGTGGCGAGATTTTAATGAGTCCATTCAATTTTACACTATAATACTATATGCGTATTATGTTTATACTATTATAGTTTGTACTTTTATTATTGTCACACCCACTCGACACAACTGATTTCGACTACCGCGGAATGCGACACACTATAATAATGTACTCGTGATATATTTACGTAGTATCGAGTACGTATAAACCATAATATATCATATTAGGTGCTGTGTATACGGTATTATATATAGGTAGGTATTGCATAAAATAATTTTGGTCGAATGTAATGTAAATCGTAGTATAATATCAACAGGTGTTCACCGAAACCATAATCATCCGGTGCTGGTGTTGAACAACTTGAACTGCAGTTTCCCCGCACTCACGCCACTTTGTATCACTATTTGTATTGTTATTACATTTACTTACTATATTTATTAATTATTACCTATCGGCTATCACCTATGCACTGTATTGATTGTACACGAAGCATATTTTATTTAATGACAAAAGAAAATTATTTTTGAAACTCACACATACATAGGCATATATATATATGTTACGGTGAAAGATGTAAACGTGGTAAAAGACGTCATTCCCCGGTAAATGACATCATTTACCTAAAAATTGGTAAATGTTGTAAATACAGACATTCCCCGGTTATTGTCGTCAATCACCAGTTTAGTTGGAGAATGATGTTCAATACTTTTATGTCGGTGTGAACGAACAGCGATAAGCGTGTAGGTGCCAAATAAGCTTCGTTAGTTAAAAATATCATGACGGAAGTAGATAGATAAACGAAAATCCCAACAAGCAATAACGTCGATAACCCGAGTAATAATATGA